>NC_141135.1:103554079-103856222 GCF_053477565.2 Lygodium microphyllum
TATTGTTCACTACCTTGCCAATATCTGAGGAGAAGGTCTGCATCCTTGAGAATATATGTATATGTCCATCATTAGTGTTGGATGATTGGCATGGCCTTTCTAGCCTAGATGATCAATCCAAGCATAAGAAATAGGAGTTAGCTAGCACAAATAATCTAGGATAAAACAAAGAGACAATAGAGCAAAGTAACATGTAGAACTTCCTCAAGATAAGAAAACTAAAAGTCGAGCCACTCTTCTAACCATTGGACCCACTAGAATCTCTACTCTGGCAAAGTAATGCTAAGGTTATCCAACTATCTTAGCAAAATCATCCAAGTTCTTAAAAGTCCATGGGGAGTTGAGGATTATTGTGAAGCCTAGCTACAATATGCTATTAATGAAAAAGACTAAAATAGAAACTTATTCAATGGGCCCCCTTGGCCAACTTAATAGAACATTCTACCTAACCATGGATGGGGAACAAAACTCACTTAAAAGTGAGTATTGAAAACTTTGAAGAGAATTACAAGTTAAAGCAATGAGACTTGGAACACACGAGAAAGTAACTTTTCTTTTAAATTTTCTCGCATGGAGTGCAAGGCATGCAAGGAAACCTTGATTGAGAGCTTGATATGAAAATGCTATTCAATAGAAGATGTATAAAATATTTTCCTACTTCTCTACTCTATTATTCTAAATGAAGTACCCTAGCAAGATCCCTCAAAGAGTAGTCAAATGACCATGCCTAATTGTGATGATACTTAGGAGGATGAGGCACCTACTGTTTAGGTAGTAAAATAGCAACCTATAGCATCATCATAGTTTAGAGAAACGACAACATCCAAATATAATCTTCCATAGCACCATTTATGTGCAATCAATGGAAATGATATATCATTGAAGCTACAACATTCTTATTACCACTTTTGCTCACAATCATGTTTGTTTTTTTCCTCACCCAAAGTTAGGGGGGGGGGGGGGGGGGCACCTCCCCTTTGAATATCAACCATGAAAAAACACCAAGGAAAATCCATGAGCCAAGAAAATGATAGAGCTAGATTGCAACTAGGATGCTCCTCCTTGAGCAACCCACCAAGTAGGAGGGGTCACCTGAGTGTTCAAGGGACAAGAGTCCTGACTACACAAACACTCCATGTGAACATAGTTGTCCCTAACCATGATGCAGCTTCTCAAGCTTGCACCCACAACCTCTAGGTCATGAACCACAAACTTTACCAAAGGCCATCACTGTGTGGATGTAGTCATGTATACTTAATTAGTGGTCACACAATCTTTCTAACTTGCTCATAAAAGAAATGACCAAACTATAAAGGTTTTACTTGATGAGGTCTACTTGGTGTCATTTTCTCTTGAGTGGCAAATCATCTAAGCTTTGAATGAATTTAGAAGATCATATTACTTGGTCAATTATGTGAAAAAAGCAAAGAGTAGCCCTATTAATTTGGAGCAGTTGGTCCATTTTGGGCAAGATACATGGTCAAACAAATAGTTATAGATTATAGACCACCTAGTGTCGTTTCCTTAAACAAAATGGGGACAAAAACATCCCATTTTATCGGATGGTACACTTATGGAGTGGAGGTTTATCCACCCTATCTATTAACTACTATATGAATTTAAATACGATTATATATTTCACGCTAACTACTAATGCTCTTGTAACTTTTGAGTAAATAGCAAATCATTTATTTTGTCCATGTCTATGGGAAAGTGGATGGTTGTGTTTCTCCATCACCTACTTGCTTGCATTATGTGATTGAAAGCATCCCCTCTTTTGTTAGCTCTTATAGTAAAGGGTAGGCAAAACTATCCAAATGAAAGTTTTCTATCATCATGATAAGTTTTCATCTTATGAAATTGGTGATAAATATTTAGGTTAAACATGAAATTGTGAGATTGATGCCCAAGTGGCCCATTGTTTATTTTGTCTTACAAGTGAAATCACTTTCGCTTTCACAAACTTTTTGTGAATGTTAAGGACTACAATGGGATTGTTTGAGACCTCCCCATGCCTATACAAGGATCTTGAAAGCGAGCAAAGCACATTGGACTATCGATAATGTAGAAGATGAGCATGATCTATTTTTTTCAAATATTAAAGTGGTTCATTAAGACTGTTCTCATGTTGAAGATTGCCAATTTGAACAAACCCTATAATGTTCACACCTAGGATACATTGAGTGTTGCCTTAAGATGACCAACCTATTGCATTTCAAGATCATAAGCTCATGAATTTTATGTGCTATACCACATAGGAAAATGCAATCTTGGTGGTCATCCATGCAGTTTAAATTTGGAGTTATTTCTTATAAGATGCTAGATTCTTATATTGGATAGACCACCATGTATTAAAAGTTATTTGTGCTCACCTTGACCTATGGCAAGGTAGATATAACTCATGCAAGAGTTTGATTTTTGAGATAGGGTGTCGTGAGGTTGTTGGCGCACTTAGTAGAATATCAAAGGTCAATACTTTAGCGTCTATGAAATCTTGACGAGTTTCTATCTTTCTTTCAAGGTGCATTGTCATTGCCGAATAGATCCTCACATAGGTAAAATTTTGCAACTATTACAAGATTGATCTTATAGCTCGGAGAGCTTATGTGGTTTGGATTAAGAGAAAGATAGTGGATAAATCTTTTTGTCAAAGGTGGGATATAGTTTGAGCTAGGAGAAGCATGTCTAGGATACCAACAATATAATCTTTTACTAGTGTCATGATGCATCAATTGATGTTGGCGATCACTCTATCACAATGCATCTAGTGTTGCAGAACACCCTAGCATACATTGTACTTTGGCCTTCATTAGCCACATGGAAGATATATGTCCCTAAAAAGCATGGGTTGCTTGGCTTTCACATATTTCACATAACATTTAAGTTTATAATAGATAATTGGGTTACATTTTCTCTAATGATTGGTGCATTGAATGTACAAGTGCTTGACTTTCAAGAGGTTGCTAGTTCCTGGTGCACATTTAGTCTATTTTTAAATCATGGGGAGTGTGGCGGTCAAGCTATACAAAAATGTCTCTCTTCACAAATAACTTTTCTTTTCTCTTATGAATGACAAGTAATCACAATGTCCTTGCAGTATTAGCTTGTTGGATGACTGTGTAGTGTCCCTTATTGATTTGGTGCATAGTATGTATCACAAAGAGTTTTACATGGATTGCCAGTATAATTCCCACATTGTGAATTATGACATCATGAGCTTGTGCAAGAGGGAGGGACTCCATACCTAGCAAGGTGCAGTGGCGGCTAGGGGGTTATTGGTATTTGTAGAAGGCACAGCAAACCCGAGGGCCAGTTGTGCCCTACCCTCGACTGCACCTAGTTAGGTATGTGGTGCTTGCGGCTCGCATAAAGCTTGTGATACTTGCACCTACCTAGGTATGTGGTGGATGCATCTCACACAAGCTCGTGATGCTGAAAACCATAGGGAAAAAGGAGCCCCTTTTCCCAAGTCTAAAACTTCTTGTGTATCAGTGTGTTTTTCCCAAAAAAGAAAAAGAAAAAAAAAGCCATGTCATTTGTTTAAGTAAAGATGTATGAATTAGTGGAGGATTATAGCTGATCAAGATTGCCTCAAAGAAGGAACAGAAGAAGCGGCAGAAGCAGAAGACGACGAAGAAGAAGCAGAAGCAGAAGACGAAGAGGAGAGTTTTAGGGCATCAGCTCCTCTCTCTCTCTCTCTCTCTCTCTCTCTCTCTCTCTCTCTCTCTCTCCGTCTGTCTGACCGCAGCTATGGCGTCTGCTGTGGCTCGCGAATGGACAGGCCTGCAGAACTTCCCCCGCGACACGCAAATGGCACTGCTCTCTTTGCTCAGCAAGCTCAGGCAACAGGTACAGCCCTCCGTCATTCCTTCTCTCCTGTATGAATGTTGCCTGGTGCTGCCTCCGTTCTTCCTTCTCTTATGTACGAATGCTGCTGATTGCCTGTTTATCGACACCCTGTTCACATCTTGAAACGCAAAAAATGGAAAACGAGGATCCCTGAAGT
This sequence comes from Lygodium microphyllum, assembly GCF_053477565.2. Taxonomy (NCBI): domain Eukaryota; kingdom Viridiplantae; phylum Streptophyta; class Polypodiopsida; order Schizaeales; family Lygodiaceae; genus Lygodium; species Lygodium microphyllum. Next base: position 103,558,086 of record NC_141135.1, read on the forward strand.
TCCTGTTGCATCCTGTGAATGCATGCACGCAGTGCTGTTTGGGAAATTCATTCATGTTTCTTTTTTGTCGAACCTTACAAGAATCCTTCTCTAGCTACGTTGGGATTTTGCAATCTTGAACCTGTTTTCTCCTCATATTTTGCAAAATCATAACTTAAAATGATGCCTCTCGGAAGAGGCAGTTTTCCTTTTTTGAGAAGGCTTCTTCGAGATTTGATCCAACTCTGGAATACATCCATGGCATGTATATGTTCCCACAATGCACCTTTTTTCCTTTCATTCGGAGGCCTTCCTTATGAAAGAAAGGACCCCGGAGCCTCACAGGGAAAAATCAGATTTCTGAAGATTAGTTAGGTTTGTTTATGCTTACTACAACTTAACCTTGTGTCTGTCTGTGCAGAATATGGACAGCCTTACTGTCTTGGTCCTTGGGAAAAGTGGAGTTGGTAAAAGCTCTACTGTGAACTCACTTTTTGGTGAAAGGGTCGCAGTCGTGAGTGCCTTTCAGGTATTGCAATTGAGGTCAATCTCACCCCGTGTAAGCCAGGGTTGTATCTGTGGCAAGTCAATGTTTGCCCGAAGCAAGCGATGAAGTTGAGAACACATTTATATATTTGAGCTCACCAATATCTACAAATTTCATGTATTGGTTGATTTTGCATCTTGTGTGGATACTCAACATCATTTTAGATTTTTGGGTTTTGGCTTGGTAGTAATGAAACGTTTGTATAGCTTAAGGCAGACATGTAGCAAGGAACCAATGTTTGAAAGCTCTTTTTGGGTTGGCAAATAAGCCTTTGTTTTTGTATTGTAGGAATCCTGTAGAGAAGTTTTTTCCTGATTGTTTTTAACTTGTCTGTATCAGTCAGAGACAACAAGGACTCTGATGTGCTCTCGTGTACAAGCAGGATTCACCCTGAACATTATAGATACCCCTGGCTTAGTTGAAGGCATTTTTGTCAATGCTCAGGCTTTAGATAGCATCAAGAGGTATATTCTTGTTCACATTAATGTTCTAACATTGAGCGCTACCCATAGACTATTATAAAGTAAAGTGTCCTAGCAATCATTTTATAGTATTTGGACCTTGACTTTGATTTTCCTTTTTGCTTTAAAATCGGCAGGTCTTTACTGGACAAAACAATTGATGTGATGATCTATGTTGATAGACTGGACGGATATCGAATTGATAATCTAGACAGACAAGTGATCAGGGCAATTTCCAGAAGTTTTGGATCTCAAATCTGGAAAATTGGTATCATTGCTCTGACTCATGCTCAACTCTCCCCACCAGATGGCATCGATTATTCTGATTTTGTCACAAGAAGGTCAAGTGCCTTGCAAGAAGTAGTTCGAAAGGAGGCAGGACTTAGAAAGGGAGATCCACAGGCAAGTTGAGGCATCCTCTGCTAGGCTATATGGGCTAAGATTTTATCATAAATTAGAACTTGACATTATTGTAGAGACCGGTCATGTAAGATGTTAATGGATGATAAAAACATTAGCTTTCAAAACTGAGACTTTCTGGAGAATGCCATGATGGCTACAAGTCAATATATTACAATCAGTACAATTGCCGCGTCCGAAACAACCTAAGGTGTACTGAAATGAAAGAAACAGCTAGAAGGGCAAGGAGTCGGAGGTGACGATCCTTGTATCTCTGCACTCACTGGGCAAGGAGTCGGAGGTGACGATCCTTGTATCTCTGCACTCACTGTTCATGCAGGAAGGGAGGGTATTTATGGTAGTTGCAGATAAGATAAAAAGCTATCAATACAACACTCAAAGAATGGATTGTTAGTTCATAAGTGTTTCAAAGTATTTCAGTGACTCTAGGATGTGCAAGGTCTAATACTTGGGTAACAAGTTTTGACACCCTGAATCCTAGGCTGGTGTGTAAATGGTCAACATGGGGCTGGATGAAGTAGCATTGCTTGTCAGTGAGAAGGAGGGAGACTTGCAACTGATCACAATGTCCAAGTGTTACGATGATATTAGTTGTATCTGTAACTCAAAGAAAAGCTTGAAGGCTTCAGTTGGCGAAGCTTATAAACATATTTTGAAAGACTGTGGAGGGAGTATGTGCATAGATTCTAATACAAGGTGGTTGTTTGTTGCAGATTCCTGTTGTTCGTGTTGAGAATAGTGGGCGTTGTAGCACGAATAGCGATGGAGAGAAGGCATATTAGACTGCAATTTATTAGTTCTGCTAATCAGAGCAAATATTTTCTGTAATTAGCAATTCATTACTATAGGTAAAGCATCTTTTGATTGGCTGCTTAGAGTTGTTACGGTTTTGTATGTTGCAGATACTTCCAGACGGAATTGTGTGGCTTCCAAAGGTGGTGGAACACATTGTGGATGTAGCAACCAGTCCAGCGCAATCTATCATCATAGATCAAAAGCTTGTCGAAGGATCAAATGCAAACAAAAAGGGCAAAATTTTAATACCTTTTTTGCTCATGTTACAGGTATGGGTGATGGTTGTCAGTTGTCAATATATGTGCTTTACCTCCTCATACCAAACGAATTTTTACAGCCCTTTTATATTTCTGTTTGTTTTTGGCCAGTATTTCCTTGTAGTGAAGCCCATACAAAAGAGTATTCAACGAGATGTGTATTCGAATAAAGATAAGCCAATGTGGGAAATTCTCACTGATGATCAAAGGAATGCTTCAAAGTTGGAAAGATATGCGAGGGATGTGGAATAGTCCTCCATTTTGCATAAATCAACAGGAACCAGATATTTGCGGGGTAGACTATTTCTCACTTCATTGTGAAAGGCAATAATTTTTTTTTTCGGGGCTGGACACAGGTTTGATAATATCTGTCAGTGACGGAGTACATCAGACAGTGTCAGACTGACTTGAGTTGAGAGATTGGTTGAGGAACTAGCAGAGAGAGAGTGGAGTTTTGCATTCAGAACCATCTCATTTTTCCTTTTCAAAGTTATATTTAGTCTGCAGCAGAAAGAGAGCAATTTTGTCTTTTGGGCTCCCATGTATAGAGAAAAAAGCCTCTGGAGTGCCTTGTGGAACTACAATTTTTGAATTGGCAGCAAGGAGTTGCTTGCTTTGGTTTGAAGTGTTAATTCTAAATTAAAACACAGGGTATGTTTGACATAGGAGTCAAACAAATAGAGTCAAACAAATATTTGTTAGATAATTTGACCAATTATTCACAGTAAGCTTTTTTGGCAGAGAAATTTGTGTATTCGTACTGGCAACGTTCCAGAATTTCAGTCTCATCACTAAATTCTAAGAAATGTTGCAGTTGATTATAAAGAGGCTTGGCCTGACTATATTTTCTAACCAAAAATGCCCGACAAGAATGAACTCGTGCATGAATCATTGAACATTTATTCTGATCAAATGGGTTTGATTTGCCTATTAGAATCAGAGCACAAGTTTGGCCTAGTAAACCTGAGGGCAGATGATAGTGAAGCTATGGGAGTTCTACTCCAATGCAACATGTCTAGAGTATCCATGGAGTTATTTTGCAGAATCGTGATTCTTTTTGTCATGGCTGTGTGAAGAATCAGGAATTGGCATATAGCTTGATTCATTTTGAAAGAGCTTGTTGCACAAAACAGAACTATAAAGGATTATAATATTACAACCTGACTCTTTGCTTGATACTTTTGTAAGTTAAGTAAATCTGTAGAGTCCTTGCAGATTGGATCATTGTATGTTGGGGTGAATATAAATATTCTAAAGGAGCATTAAAAGTTAAAGCTACACATTCTCATCTAGGCTTGATGTTGAACTGTGATATTTAAAGGTTTTCTCAGTATAGTATATTTGTGTATATCTATGTAAGAGGGGTATTAACATTGTCTAGCAAGCTAACACATATGCTGCAAGTCTCATGTTGCTAGTCCTTATTATGTTTCTAAAACCAACTGTTTCATAGATATGCAAGTTTGAATGTGTTGGTTGAATTTCCCTTGAAAGTGTACCCATACATGGAAGGACATATCATGAATGAAAAACACATGGAGTATTTGGGATCTTGTGGTCCCTTGCTGACTATACATGGAGTCATTGAATGTACCAAGGGATTGTGAATAGCATGTAAGTGGCACAAAACTGATTTCTCTACCTTAGGTTTGAAGGATGAACAGTTGTACCTTTTTATAAGCTTTTATAAGAGGTGGTGTTTTTCTAACCTTGTGAATGATCCAAGACACTTTGAATGAATATAGAATTCTAAGTTATAGAAGGATAGTAGTCAAAGGAATAGAAAGAAGGTAGTCAAAATGATTCCATAGAAAGGTGGACATAAGACAAAATAAAGCACTTATGTGTTAGTGTATATAGGCAAAGACCTTATGCCTTGCCATGCTATTGTTAACTTTTGAGCCACATATAATTGTAAAGTATCAACCTTTGATTTTAGTAGAGAACTTTTAACCAATTCAATTGCCATGCTTTGATTTGAGTATAGCCCATGGCTATTGATAATCCACACGTTTGAAGAGCACAAACATGAGCATTTGTGCTCTTTGGTCCAACTTTGGAAACATCTTGATCTTTCTCTTCCTTTATTGTTGTAATCAACAAAGTCCTTAATTCAATAAAGACCTTGCTAACTCCTTAATGTTTAATGTGTGCCCATGTGGATGCACTAAAGTTCAATATCATAGCTAGAAAGGAATGTCAACATTATTTTTAGCACCACGATAACCCAAGGAAGCTTAGCATTGTCCTTTGAGGACCTTGTTTTAACTTAAATCTTGCTTTCCATCCATCATACTTGTAGCTTGATGGTAAGCCCAACACCTAGTGTGTAGTTGAGGTATTCGAAGACCTATCTTGGTTTACTATTGTGAACCCTTATTGTAGTATCCATGGGTTTGGATCCCCATATTTTAGTTGGACAAATTATGTAGTTATTTATAATAAACATAGAGAGAGGAAAATCCAACGCGGATACGAGCTTCTCATATCGAAAAGTTTTTTTCATAAGGTTGTTCGGGAAGTCATGCAAGACTTGGAGATGAAATGGATAGGAAGATTTTGGGCACGAGTGTGGGATGGCCCGCCAGCAGGAAGGTGGACTGCTGCAGCTATGGAGGCCCTACAAACAGTTGTAGAGGGGTTTCTCATCGGCTTGTTCGATGATACAGAACTTGCAGCCATCCATGCAAAGCGTGTCACAATCACAGATAAAGACATGAACTTTATCATTCGGCTTTGACACGGCAAGGGGACTCCGCTATAGTTTACTAGATTAATGATGCAAGGTTTGTAATGAGTGTTATAGCATCATAACATCTTGGAAGGCCAAAAAATTTTGTATACTTTAACACATTGGAATATTTATTTATATACACATAATATCTCATGCGATGTGTACTGAATTCAAATAGTTAAAGTTGTTTTGTTTTGTTTCTTGAAATGTATGACTCTTAATTTTTGTTTAACGTATGAATGCATCAACAATTGAAAGTGCAATACTATGCGTTGAATTATGCTAATATATGCGGATACGTAATTCACATACCACACATTATCATCACACTCACACAATCGCAAATGTAGTACTAGGCGTTGAATTATATTAACGTATGCGAATGTGTCATTCACGTACCACACATTATCCTCACATTTATATGAACCATATATTTATTTAATAAATATTTTTTATAGGGACAAAGTAAAGTATCTTATATTCATTAAGAAAAATACATGTGATGGCTGCTAGTGATGGTAGATACAAAAAGCTGATAGCCAACAAGAACTCTTAATTGTTCCTTGGCTTTTTCATTGGTGGAGAGGAGGGGCTAGCTTCTGATGAAAATATAAGTTCATTTTTTGCTTCAAAAATGATGCGCTCCCCTTTCAGCTCTTTCTCCAGGAGAAGCAGATCTGACACTTTAGAAAGGTTACCTAATGTAGCAAGCACCATGCATTTGGTCAAACAAGTAAAGAAGCTTTGACCACTTGATTAGCACCACCTTCTCCAAGCTAGATGTCACAGGTATTGCTAAAAAAGGTCCAAACTTGGTCAAAGCTCGAATTTTCATGATTATTTCTTGCTCTCTTGGTGAGCAGTTCTTATGGAAGACCACCAAATTTGCAACAAGGTTATCAATGTACTCCTTCAGAGCTGAATCCTTTCGTTGATTTGCATGTCGAGCTCCTCCTTGCCTTGATGCAAACTCAACTATATATAGCATGTCCTGAATGACAAAGTCAAATCAAACAATATATTTAGCGACTAACCTAGAGTTATCAGAAAGCAATGAAACTTGACAGTAGGGTGCATTGGGTCCTCTAGAGTCCATCGATGAAATCTTGGTAAAAAATGATGCGTGCAGTTGCCCTGTCCGAAGTCTGGCCCTTGGACAGGGCAACTGCAGGCATCATGGGCCAGACTTCGGACAGGGCAGCTGCATGCATAATTTTTTGCCAAGATTGCCAGACTTCGGATAGGGCAGCTCAGGCATCATTTTTTGCTAAGATTTCACCAGTGGACTTCGGGGGACCCAATGCACGCTACTATCAAGTTTCATCGCATAAAAATATATGGTAGTTAGAAATCTCACCTTCTCCAAATCATCTTGTATCTTCATTTTCTCGTGTGTCAGGGAGGCATCTCTTTGGGCAGAGGGATTTACAAACTACTTGGTAGGAAGATGGGGCCTTGGTTCGAACAAGTCATGCTATAGTGCTTCAAATTCAGCATCCGACACAAGGTAATCTTCTTCAACCGAGGTAATATGCTCCTGTGCTGCTATGATGGCACTCACAGTATCTAAGCTTGTGCCATAATATCTTCCAATCTCTGCCATCGTCGGATGCACATCCATGTAATCATAATCGATTAGGTCTTCCATCGAATCCCTGACTGGGATGGAAAATTACTCTTCTTTCTTCATTTCCAAGTATTGCAGCACATCTAATAGAAGCAAGTATTGTACACCATCTACTTCAATGGGCGTCAGAGGCAAGGTTGGGTTTGTTGACTTATGGCTGTTTTGAAGATGGCACCATGAGAGCCAACCCTTGCTCTACCACCACACCCGATGTTCCTCTTCAACGTTTATGAGCTCTTCAATTGGTTTTTCTCCTGTGTATGTGATGGAAACAACCTGTGGAGTTGTATCTTCATCGCTCTTATTCTCTAGGGGTGTATCCAATGCAAGGAGGTAAATTGCCAATGCGCAATCACACTCCACGAGATCCAAAGGTGATGTACCTGGTGTACTTCCCATGGGAACAATGCATACTCTGTGCGAAGGATGCACATGGGCCAGACACCTATTCACCACTTTTTGGTGATTCTTCCCTGCCTAAAATACCATGAGATGTTCCAGAGGCACCCAAGTCATGTCGGATCCCTCGATGGAGTATGTACATGTAGCATTGGTGCTCACAAAGTCTTCCAAAACCTGAAAGGGGGGATCCAGCAATGAGAGCATGCTTTCAAGGTTGAAGTTCTTAGAGAAAACCTGGAATATCTCGTCACCCTGGTTGGCAAAGATAGTCTTGTGGATCCACTCATCAAAGTGTGCGCAAGCATCCATCGTAGAGCATGTAGGAGGGATGTGGTGGATATAAAGAGATGAAGAGAGAAATTGTGAAATGAAACAATGAAACAAGAACTAAACTAGTTCTACTTTAAAAACCTTAAGTTTTAAACCATTAAGGGTTGTTCGCATACGATATTTAGTTATAGCTTTACTTACTTCTTTGTAAAGTTTACATGTATATGGCTTTACTTACGATATTTAGTTATGGCTTTACTTACGTCTTTGTAAAGTTTACATGTATATGTAAATGTGTTGATGTGGAAAGTGTACAAGAAGTGTATGATTTTGCATAAATACCATAATTTTTAAATATTACAAGTTTGTAAGCGACAATATTCTATTGGCAAAAAAAATCCAAAAATTTATAGGTGTTGGATATTACAACTTGTGGTGTTGGGATTTTTAGGGAGACTCTACAAATTCTAAAATATGTGGAGCCACACAATTTGCGCTGGTAACAGTATCCTCAGCTCGAGTTCAAATTTTCCTACAATCTAGTTTAAAATAGAAGCTAATAGGTGGATTCTGCATTAACATTGTAATTTCTTGGCGCATTATACTCAAGGGCCAATCATTCTCCATTTGCAACACTTGGGGCTCACGGTCCTCTCAAATGATAGTAACATCCACATCTGCACTTTCACGCATATCTTGATCAAGGCACAACCATTTACCCTTGAGCATCCTCCATCTACGATACTTGAACACTATGCATAAAGTCTGACGTGTGACAAAGTACTCGTAATTGGAAAGGAAAGTTAGCCAATTCATCCCAAAGTAAGATAATAGTCAACTAAGAGAGAAAAATTTTACTTGAAAGCCATGCCCCTTGTTGTGACTTGATACTCCACTGTGTTAGGATTGTGAGTTATTTTTTATGTCCAAGTTTTGCCTAGAATCTTTGTTACATAATCCTCTGATGCATTTTTTATGGTGTACGTACTTTTGGTACGTCTCAAATCCTTACATTCCTTAAACATGTGTGCAAAAATTGCAATATGTATGAACTAGCTTAGATGTACATTCTTTAAGCCGGTGCTTGGTTTCATAGAATTCAATATGCTTGTTGAAATTTTTGTACTACACATGTACAAAATGTCGCTACTACACAATGGCCATTCTATGCTATTGAGATCCGATATGTGCATAGACTCAAGGGTTCCATATTCTCGACTCCCCTTGGGCAATATGTACTTGGAGTCAGAAAAAAACAAGATCCTCCATGAGCTGCTTAGCTGTATGCCCGTCAAAGAGCAATCTACCAATTTCAAGGTGGTAACACTTAAAAGAACCAGTGAAACTCTCAACATTTTGCCACTCACAGCAATTCGAAGGTTATAATTCTGTAAATATGAGACAAGTTGTTACATAGGTATCATGAAACTTCTCATTCTCAATGAGTTGCAAATACTTACTATTTGCAATGTTTCGTTAAAAGGGCACAATGGGCGCAATATGTATTTTTTTTTGCATGAATACATGTTGTACAAGCGCCTCTGTTACAAGGTGAGAATCAACATTCCTTTGTCTGAGAGCTAAAATTTTACCCTTCCAGTACTTTGATACATCTGCAATTGCAGATGCTTTCACCCTGAAAGCTCCCTTCATACTTGGACGCATATGTACCTAAGACGAGCAATGATACATATCAATGATCCAATTCCCTTTTTCATCTTTTATGTTACGTACTTCTATCGAGAGAATGCTTGTTCTTCTCTAAGGCATTATAATCTATGCATTAGATGTAAAGAAGTATGTATTAACCCCTAAATAATAAGCATTTTAAGTCTGTCCAGTAATCACCAATATGCCATACAAATCAACATGGCATTAAGAGATGTTTACACTTTTGTAAACAGACATAAACATTGATATTGAAACACATGTGGATATATACATCAACACAAAGTATAGATTCAATTTCAAGGCATCACTTTAATCATACCATTTACATGAAATATAATGAAAAGAATAGCACAAGAATACTCAGAGAATTTTACCAAAATAAATTTTATTATAATGAAGAGGAGTCTAATTTGAATCAATACATTGTATGAAATGTGGGTATTATAGAGTAGTTGTTACAAGGATAGCAGCCACATGGCATGCAAATCTTAATAGGCACATTGGATTGACACCTAAGATATTCTAAGACTCAACACATTGTGTGTTATATGGATGATATGATACAAGAGTTTCATGGATCATTGCCAATTGGCATGGATATCCAAATGTACACATATGACCAATAAAGCAGAGGATTTTTGAACCATTGAATTCCAACATATCCATATCATCTAGCACAAAGGAATCGCTCACCACATTAAAATAGTCGATTGAGAATTATATGCTTCACCTAAACCTTGTACAATACCTGCATGTACAAAAAAACACGTGCATGAATCCCTTTTAACAAAAATACTTGCATGAATCCCTTTTAGCAAAAATATCTGGATAACTTCATGAATAGAAGCACTACAAGACATGGCCAATTTACCTATAAGCTGATCTGCTGGAGATAAGATTGAATCATTGCTAACGTAAGAAAGCATCAATCCCATCAAACATAAAATTCACTAATTAAATGAATAAAATTTAGCACCACAAAATATGGCAGATTTTCCTGTAAATTGAGCTATAGAATCTCTGCTCTACCTTGTGTTAAGTGCTGCAACAATAATTGATCCTTAAGTTAGAACTAGCCTCAAACCCTATTGTAAAGATAGTAGAAAAGGGATAATGTAGAGAGGAAGAAAGAGAGAGTGTGTGAGTACATGGGAGAGAGAAAGAAATGAGCACCTATCCAATCTTGCCCAAATTGATCTCTGCAAAAGACAATAGCAAGAGTTAGTATCTACATGAAGGTATACTGAAAAACAGTAGAAAAGAGGAAACACAGAGAGAGAAAGAGAGAGTGAGAGAGAGATGAGCACTTATGCAATGTCACCCAAAATGATCTCTGCAATAAAACAAGGGTTAGAACTAACATTATGCTGTATTGAAAAGATATCAGAAAAAAAAAACCAAACAAAGAGAGAGATTAACACCTTTGCCTCTTGATCCAAATAAACTCTACAAGAAAAAAACAATTAGAACCAACATCAAATTCTATTGAAAACACAACATAAAAGAGAAACAACAGAGAGAGAGAGAGAGAGAGAGAGAGAGAGAGAGAGAGAGAGAGAGAGAGAGAGAGAGAGAGAGAGAGAGAGAGAGAGAGAGAGAGAGAGAGAGAGAGAGAGAGAGAGAGAGAGAGAGAGAGAGAGAGAGAGAGAGAGAGAGATGAGCACCTTTGTCTCCTGCCCCAAGCAACCTCTGCAATAAGACAACAATAATAGTAAGAAACGACATCAAATCCTATTGAAAAAATAGCAAACAAGAGAAAATGCAAAGAGAGATGGGCATTTGTGTTTTGCCCAAAATCTGGAGCTGCATGGAGAAGAAAGTGCAAAGGTAAGCAGAATGCTCAAAACCCTAATTACTCTCAGTAAGGAGCTTCAATGAAGATTAAATTCACGACTATAGAGAAGAGAGGGAAAGTGGTATGTTGCTCAACTTTTGGGTCAAATCGATTTCGTGAGAGGGAAAAAAACCAAAATTGAAAATTCTCCAAAAAAGGGGGGGAAATACGAGGTGAGAGAAACTCAAATTTTGTGTTCTATTCATTCTTCCTTTTTTTAATCCCCCACTACCCATTTTTTTAATAGAAAACCCAAGATTTGGAGAGAGAAGATTCACCCTCCATGGATGTCAACATCTAGCCTTTCTATTGGACAATCCAAAAGGCCCACATCTTAAACTATATTATTTTTAAGGGCCCATTTGTGAGTTCATTTTTTTCCTAATGCATATAGTTCTTAGATTCTAAAGATATTCATGTGCATTTCATAGAGCTCTCTTTTAAAGCTAACAAGTTTGCATAACTATTTATTTCATATTCTCATTGAATTATTTTTCTTTACTAAAATGTCTACATTTTTATCTTGTAATTGCCTCTCTATGAGTAGAGGGGAATTCATCTTTTTATATGTAGGTCAAGTTAACCCATTTAAATGTAGGTTAAGAAATGCAAAGTAAATGTGGTTATTTGCTTTTATATTCGTGAGGTTATATGATTAGTTAGATCGTACAAATATTTATTTTCAAATGTTTGAGTTGAAGCTTAGAGTATGGATAATTCTAGATGATAGTAAAGTAAGTGTTATGTTACAATAGTATATGCGTATACATGATATTATAATATATAAGCATGATATTATGTATTATTAAATAGTACTAACTTATTATAAAAAATAAAGGTAACATTATTTAGTGTCAACTTTTATTAGATTGTTAAGATTCACTTCTATTAAGTTATTTAGAGTACATCATCATCACCTATTTTTGAGAAGAGGGCATTATATTTTCATAGCAAAAAGGTAATATATATGAGTTTTAGGCTTTAGTTCAAAAATATTTACTTATTAAATTTAATTATTTTTATGTATTTATTGAGATTTGAACGATTATATTTTATAGTAGTAAAAAGAATTTTATGTTTGTAGCTAACTTTGGGCTTTATTTTAATAGCATGACCTTCAGAAGTAGCAATCCATAATTGAAAATGACTTATAAAACTTTTTATTATTCATAACTTTCTAGTTATAATTTTTGATGGATGGAAAGTTATTTATCTCTAAAGCACGCTTTCAAATTGGTATAGAGATTGAAATCTCAATAAGATAATTTTTGATTCATTTGGAGTTAATATGTACTATAAAAAGAAGAGTTGTAACTTAAGAAAGAACTACAAATTATATTAGACATGCTTTTAAATAAAGGTTTTAAAGGATAATTTTAGTTTAAGATAGTCTCTTAGTCCAAATTTTCCATTTTACATAGACATATGTTCTTTATTGATTGTCAAAGTACTGATTTGATCAAATTTTACTTGCTTTTAGAGCATAATATTTTATTGAGTGACATAAGATTTGCAACTTGTATTTGATTATATTTTCTTGATCCTTATGAATCTTGAGATATTTTAACCATAAGATGCCAATAGACTAAACTTCTATAAACAAAATATTAGGTTCTAGCTATCTTTAGGCTCCTAAGTGATACATTATACTTAAAATTAGCTCTAATTCATTAATGCATAACTTACAGAGCTTGTTACTAGCTATAACTCTTATCTATAACCTTCAACTGATTTTGAACCACAAGGAATTTATTTGTATTGAAATTGTGTACTTTACCTTTGAATAGACTTAGCTAACTTTGCATGCTCCTAATGTGGCTTTGAGTTTGTACATGCTATATGACTAGTTTTAGCTATTAGCATATGAATCTAACACAAGATATTAAATCAAGACTAACAAACACTAGATATTAAGTATATTCATTGACTTTATTAATCAAAGAAATATACAACCTTAAAATACGTTATTGCTAAATAGTCATTATGGGTTACTTACAAATATAGCTTTAACTAAGAACTACATATAGATTTGGTTTATTCTTAGCTTGTAAAATTTTTAATCTATAGTTCTCATCAATTCTAAAGCTTAGTCCAATTACTTAGTATGATGCATTTCCTATCCTAAAAGATAGGATTTACCTTAGTTCTATTTGTGCCAATGCTTTGAGCATATTTTGTCTTTTTAGTCATGATTAGATGCTCTTATCTTTATCTACACTCAATGTAAGACCTTGACCATACCTTTCAATCTCAATCAAACCTTTTCATGTTCATTTAGCATTCTTCCTAGTATAAAAGCATAGCATGCCATTGGTTTATTCCTAGTAAACTGTAAGATAAGGACAATACAATAACAAATTAAAAAAATTCAAGATTATATAAATTAATGGGAAATATACAATATTTTATTTGCGCGTTATTATGTTTAGTTAGACAAGAGCAGCATTTAGCTTAACATTCATATTTTTTTAAATTTAATATTTGTTTCTTTACTAAATTGCAAGTAAGACTTTAATTGTAAAATAATATTGACACATTTCATTTATTAATTTTAGACTAAGCTTAATCTATTTATATAATTTGAAAGTTATTCTTAGTCATTCTCTCTTTATCACACAAAATTCTATGTTTTGGCTAGCTCAATTAGGATACTCCTTGTATTTCCTTCAATAAAAGATAATCAATTAGCATATGTTTCCATTTTTCTTTCGAAGGTCACTTGTCTATTTATTTCAATTGTCTAGTTTATTTCAAAATTTGATAAGAATCTAGGTTAACTAGATTGAAAGTAAATCATTAGACTTTATACTTTAGACTACTTTGCCTTAATATATATAGACTTTAGCATTTGCTTTAGCCACCTTAGCTCATTCTTACGTGAATAACTTGTGTTCAACATGTATTTTCTAACCATGGATGACTATAAATACTTGAACATATTTATTTGCATGAGTCATAGAACCTCTTATATTTCATATGAGTACTTTACAATATGTTCAACTTCTCATAGTTGCCCCTATTGAGAGTGTGAATTATTATAAAAGATGGTGCAATGCCCCATTTTCCTTTATAAATTTTGTGTCGCCATAATTATTGAGCACACACTAGTATCCAAAAAGTGTCACATGAGAATGACTTTGACCCCTTTATCTTATTCAGCTCAATGTGAGAATGACTCATGATTTGAATCAATCTATTCATCCTTTAGAACTAAGCCCATGATGTGCATCCTTGATGCTTGAGACTTGTGTAGAATATTCAATTGAAATCAACCCAAAATAATGGAAATCAATATTTAAAAGTAGTATGTGGACTATTAATATTAAAATTCGATAAAGAAAAACCCATACTTCTTCCAAACCTCATGATGGGCAAGCCATAGATGTGATGATGCTTGACAATATAGCCCTCACCTATAATGTGTGGAAAAAAGAGGCTTCTTCATGTCATGTTGTAGCCAGTACTTAAGGCTATATATAGAAGTACCACCATTATGAGGAGGATGCCCCTTCTAAAGAGGAGTTGAACCCAAGACATTGAACCAAAAATTGTATTTATCCAATTAATGGCCTTGACATGCATCATATGCATGAAAAAATTTGGTTGTTGGTGATCTTACAAAACCTTATTTTTTGATGAACTATTCCATTTTGTAGAACTATTCCCCATTCTTAGCCAACCTATAAGCACCAAAATTGGTGTTTATCTCACAACATTAATAAGCAATAGGTCAATTTTTCATAATGCTCAAGCAACACTTTTGTGCATACTTGACTTACATTTACACTTTGTCAGTCTCAAGCATAAGCTAAAAATTGGAATACTAACTGTAATATTGTCAATATCAAACATAAGTTAGAGATCTAATATTGAATGTAATATTTGCAGTATACTATCAAAAGATGATTTATAAGATTTTTGAATCATAAGATAATATTTGTGAACTCTTTATAAACTTTTTTGAACATTGACATTCTACTTCAATTCACTTGTTTTGAAACCCAATGAGAGTGAGCCATTCAAGCTACATCATATCCTTTGGTCTTGGCATGAAGGCATTGTATGTCCCTTATTTAGACAAATCTATAAATGTTTATAAAGTTCTTGGTCCTTGATTTCTTACATGGTATGGCTTGGTGGCTTATAAGGTAAATAAAGGTTGAAATGATCTTTGCCAACAAATTGCTAATATAAGACACCCATAAAAGGCAAGATTAGACACAAAGATTAGCATGCCTCCCATTTTAAAGCTAGGTTCCTATCCACTTACACTCATTCCCACCTATATATCAAGTGACTCAAACAAAAGTTGCATAGACTTGGGGATGAAATGATAAGTCCAATCCCTCAGATTCATATCTACAATAACAAATAAAAATGTTGGAATGGTGGCAAAACTCAACTAGTTTTTGGAGAAGCAAAAAATTTGCATCCATTGTAGTTATCCTCAACCATTGTTGAGATTTTAGGCCTTGTGGGGTTCTTCAAGTTTTACTTGAAACTTTTTTTTGTTTTTGCTAACCATTTTTACATGTATTACATGTAGAGGATAATTTTATCTCTTTATTCACCTCCTTTACTATTATGTTTATATAGTTTATTTTTTGATCTCTATGTGTGCAAGGCCGATATCCAATATTATCTCTTGTTACATTCAAGGGTATCAAACCTTCCTTGATCATCTCAATACTGAATAAGTTCAAAGGTGCTAATGGTCCTACTTGCTTATTGAGGAATTGTGCAAGCAACAATCATAGTACAAGTAAGTCATTACACATTAATTGCAACACTAATTAACCTTGTTATCCCTATTTGCCTCTTGCTTCTCCTTCTTTGAACATCTTGTTGAGATGTGACTTGGTTGGCTATAAGCCCAACAGGAGAGCTTCCCTTGCATGTCTCATCCTTCCTCTCACTAACTTTGTGCTCCCCTTTTGTATAGCTACCTAGATGGGAGTCAGGATTCATTCATCATGCTTTCTATATCTCCACACGATTCCTTCATGAATTCTCTTTTCTTAATAGCAAAGCGAGATTTTTTTCCATCCTCATCAACCAAGTTCCCCTACTTCTTAACAAGCAACCATTGACAAGGAGCCCAATGGAGCTACCTTCTAAGTAGTAGCTTATGTAGGCATGTGTATCCACATATTATTTGCACCATAAACTATGCATGGATTGGATCCTCAAGTGTGGGACCACTCTAGTCTTGAATGGAGTACCATCTCCCAATCCAATAAAATATGTCATGTGCACAAGAATAGAAGACTAACACTCCCCTAGGATGTAAATGCACCCGAGATTTTAATTGCATGTACAAAAGTTTGTGGAGAGTCCTAAGCCATCATCTCTTATTTTAAAATGAATCTTCCACCTTCTACATCCCACAATCCATCCTCCCTAACCTTTCAACTTCCATTCAACATGGAAGGATCACCAATCAAGTACCCCAATAATGACACAATCCTTTGCGAGGCCTTGTCACACTAAATGCAATTTTAACTACCGCCCACTAGAGTACCCACACACTCTATTAACTTCATCAACAATATCAACTGTTGCTCATCTAGTAGACCACATCATGATCATTCCAAGCATTCCGTGTTTACAATGCAAAATACATTGTACTACCTTTGACATCAAGGGCATGTCTAAGAGAGGGGTAAATGTTGACCTCAAGAAGTAATCAGGGATGCAAAGTCAAAGTGTCAAAATTTATTTTCAAAAAGATATTAAAAGTAAATATCAATTTAGGCATCACTAGTTTATAAAGTGCAGTTGTAACTTTATCCCATTCATTACCTATAGATGAGAAAGCATTATATGTTTTGCAATATTTCCAGAGTTATGGTTAGAAGACCTACAATGAATGAGAAGGTTGCATGAAAACTCTATTCATTTTTTCTTAAATTCTGTCTACAATATCAAAATAGAGAGCTTCTTCTTCTGTGTGCAACTTTGAGAGAAACCACTCTTTTGATCTCCATCTTATCCTCTTGTGCACCATGTCTTAAGAGTGAGATAGAGTGAGAGTGAGAGTGAGAACTTGTGTGAGGCAGAGTGAGAGCTGAGAGTGAGAAATTATGTGAGGGACTTAGAAAATGAAGCTTATCTTGTCTTCTTGATTTCCTTCTCTTATTCCCCTTTTGCTTCCGTATCTTGGAGGATGAGAAGTAGAGACTGTGTGTGCAAGAGAGAGTGAGGGACTAGTTGGAGAAGCTCTTCTCCATGCTCTTTTTTTTTTCTTCTTCTTCTATATTTCCTCTAATTGACAAAGCCATTGCATATCAGATTGGAGACAAAGGTGGATTGAGGAGCACCACAGGAATCATGAGGCCGCCAATAAGCCTTCAACAACATCTTGATTACATTATAGCAAAAGTAAGTAGATGAGTGTACTGCACCCTCTTGAGCCATTTGATTTTCTTGCTTGCATTGGGATTGCAAAAGAGCATGATGACTTAGAGTTTGGAGTGCGAGCCAACTAGGTGAGAGATAATTGAGCCATGAGGCTATTGAGCTCTTAAAAAAAAAAGAGTCTCCATCCAATGTCCCATCATTGAGCTCTTATAGAGGCCAAAAAGAGTCATGGAAATATAATCTCCCCAATTCTCTTTAGGTACACACATCAACTTGGTCTATCTTTCAAATGCTATACATGTACATATGGTTTTTAATATATTGTACTCTAATATTTGAAATCTTAACTTATGTATTCTTTCTCTCATGTCTTAATCCTTTTGAACTGTGTTCTTTTCTTAGATCTTTTGGACCTTCAACCTTTCCTAACCCTTCATACCTTTGCTCTCTAACTTCCTCCAATGCCTATTGATGTCATTGGCCAAGGATTCATAATAGCCCATCCTCTTCACACACGCACATGCACATGTGCATGCGCACACGCACCTGCATGCGTGCACGCACGCGCGCACGCGCACGCACACACACACACACACACACACACACACACACACACACACACACACACACACACACACACACACACACACACACACACACACACACACACACACACACACACACACACACACACACACACACACACACACACACACACACACACACACACACACACACACACACACACACACACACACACACACACACACACACACACACACACACACACACACACACACACACACACACACACACACACACACACACACACACACAAAATCTTTGCTCCTCTTATACACATTTGTATGATTGAATTGCCTTTTTAGCTATTTACATATGTGACCCACATTTTGCTTGTTAGATTCACAATCTATCAACCCCAATTTACTAGCATGCTCTTTACATATTGGGGATGAGATGCATACTAAAAATAAGTGAGTTTGGAAATGAAGGCGGGAATATAACCTATTCATGATCCTCTTTTTACATATTTACTCACTTAGTGATACACAAGTAGGTACACACACTAACACTCACTTACATACGTATATTGACACATGCATCTTGAATTTAAGCATATCTCATTGAATTTAAGCATCCAAGCCAAGATAATAGTTCTTTTCCAAGATTGAGGGAATATACTAAAGCTAAAATGTAAACATCCTATTTCCCTAGGTACATCTCAATAATACTATTGCCTAGCCTTTTTATCTCCATATGTCTAAATAAGAATACATTTTATTTGCATTTTTGAATTTTCCATTTGCCTCATTTTAAAATCCTCCATTGGTGCACTCCCATTGAGAAGGCATATGCAATATTCTCTCCATGACATCAATTGAAAGGTTTTTAAACATAAACACCAAGTTGAATAACCATCTTAACACATTTCCAACATTAAATGATAGTCCACTTAACCGTGGCTCTAGTATCATATATAAGTTAGCTTTTATTTCAGCTAATATTAGGCATGATTAATTAAGAGTATATTATCTTTCCCTTAAGGGATTGGGACTAGTAGAGATTCTACCTTGGGCTACATCTCAATAATACTATTGCCTAGCCTTTTGTTATATCCATGTCTCCTAATAAGAATAGCTTTTATAAGTATTTTTGAAATTCCCACATGTCTCATTCTAGACTCCTCCATTGGTGCACTCCCATTGAGAAGAGATGTGCAATATTCTCCCCATGACATCAATTGAAATGTTTTTTTTACATAAACACCAAGTTTAATAACCATCTTACACACTTCCAAGATTAGCCAACAATCCAGTTAGCTGTGGATCTAGTATCACATATAAATTAGATTTTATTTCAACTATCATTAGGCATGATTTCTAAAGAGTAGATTATCTTGCCTTGTGAGGGATTGGGACTACTTTGAAGTTCTAGCTTAGCTTAAATTTAGATGGATAGACCTACAATCATTGGAAGGTTGTGGACACCTCATTTTAAGGCATCACTTATTGAATACAAAATCCCTATAATTGTGTGAAGCATCTAATGTAATGCAATGCTCTTCTTAATAAGTAATGGCTCATAGGAAGCCTCTTGTATGTACTAAAGATGTTGCAAGCTGAAAGTACGATAATGGATTAGTGGTTGTTGCCTTAGATGGTGAAAAGACCCTCACAAGGTATCCAAATGAATTGGCAATGATAGACAATTATCCTAATCACTCTAGCTGACACAATGGCACAATGAGTTGCGTAGATCAGGTACCTCATCTACTCTTATTTTATTGAAAGAAAAGTGTAGGATCACTCCATATACCAAAAGGTATGTTAGTAAACATTGACAAGCTTGATGAATGGAAGGATAGGTAGAAATTAATACTCATGCACCAGTAAAATTGACTGAAATTATATTGAAAGGTAGAGCCCGAGTGGAAGCACACAAGTGGAAGTAAGAGCAAAGCAAGAGCTATGGAGGGTGGAGCAAGAGAATAAGAGAGAGAGAGGCACAATATGTGGTAACTTCAATAGTCACAATATGTGACTGGCCTTCCCTTATTTAAATGTCACTGATGAAAGAATAAAGAATGAAGCGACAGTGATGGGTGCCCACCACTTGTAATATATGGTATGCGGGTATTGTCAATGTAATGAATACATGGGCGGTTAGGCATAGGTGCATTTACCCCCAACATTCTCTGTTGAGGGTTGAAATGACTTGATTTTTGGCTGCTTTTTGATGTTTTTAAGGATTGAATGGTTGATTTTTGATTTATTTTGCGTGATGATTAGTTGGTTTAGAATTGTTTGAGAGTACTTTGGATAAGGTTGATTAGGTTTGAGAAACTCATGGTGTTTTATAGTGGAGATATGATGTTCTGATATGTTTTGTTGATGTCCTGATAGTTTTTGATTGGTTCTGTTGAGCTTATGTTTTGCTCTGTTTTCCTTTTGTATGAGAGGTTAGAATAATGATTGATGGAGTTTGAGAGTGTTTAAAATCTTATTGATTGATTCTTGATGGTTTTGAATGATTTAAGTTGAGCTAAAGGCTTTCTGATAACCTTCTATATGGTTTTCTAAACCCTTTGTTGAGCTTCCATAAAGCCTCTGTCTCTGTTCTGTTATGTTTTGTATGCCTCTATAAGTGTTATATGGGATGGATGTGTAGCTTGGAGAAGTTTTCCAACCTTGGGAAGAGATGAATACAAGCTCAAAATAACTCAAAGAAGTGGAAGAAGTAGCTGATGAAAACTCAAGTAAAGACTGAAGTGATAGCGACACTGTTGAGCTACGAAGGGACACTACTGTAGTGGCTCTCGTGACCTTTCATATTAAACATACCTCTTGGGAGGGGTATCTACGACCAAAGAGGGGTTATGGATAATTATTATTGATTATTCCATTGTACTATTGAGAGAGAGAGAGAGAGAGAGAGAGAGAGAGAGAGAGAGAGAGAGAGAGAGAGAGAGAGAGAGAGAGAGAGAGAGAGAGAGAGAGAGAGAGAGAGAGAGAGAGAGAGAGAGAGAGAGAGAGAGAGAGAGAGAGAGAGAGAGAGCCAAATCTTTCCAAAAACAATGTATCTATGAATGAGAGATTGTGAGAGAAAGCTATGGAACTATTGAAGAAGAATACTATGTGATGATTTCTATTCAAAGTGGTGTATTATCTTGTGTTTTTGTGGTCTCTTGATGAATTCCAGAAGAATATGAAAAGTACAATCAATTTTGTTCAAGTTAAATCCGTGGGAGAATTCTTTTTATGAAGTTGTGTGAAGATTTCTTGTTCCTGGAGTTCTTTTCCATGGTCATATAAAGTATGAAGAAGATGCTTGTTGATGATACAATATATATTTTTTTGCAATAGATTTCCTATTTTCTTGGTGTTCCTCTTGGGGTTCCATGTTTTTGGTGCGCAGAGGCTAGGAAAACCTGCCATTAACATACATCAAAAGGGGTTGAAAATGAAGGAAATGGCATTGCTGAGAGGATAAAAAATTAATGAATGCTTGCAAAAATCCTTTAACCACTGAAGAATTGAAAATTCTCATTTCCAAAGCCACTTTCTACAAGAATTGAAAATTCTCATTTCCAAAGCCACTTTCTCATTTCCAAAGCAACCCACTGACAAAGTGTTCTTCACAACATACAATGTTGAAACCATTAGAAGCTAGCATTACTATGATGATGGCACCACAACGATGCTTAGAAGAATGACTTTTGATACCTTCATGAATAAATATCTTCCCTTCTGTAGAGGTGTGAAAGTTGAATTCAGAGACGTCGAAAAGGAAGTAGAAGAAATGTTGGCAAGAGAGTCCTCTAGAGACTAAAGCCCCTCTGATTCTATTTTGTTGAGTATAGAAAAACTGGGTGGAGCAACTCAACAACAATAGTGGAATCCTAACAACTAGAACCAACAACCCCCAGTTTTTCTGGATCAACCCAATGTTCTAGATCAACCCAACCAGTTTATGTAGTGATTACAAAAGCTTCCCAAAACCTTATTGCAAGTAATCCAAGAGGAGAAAGTTTGAAGGACTATCTTTCCAATTCAGTCGAGGAGATGATGGTCATGATTACAAAACAACTACATATGCTAAAGGTGAATACCGCCAATATATCCACTTTGATAGGAGGTGGAAGAGATGTGCTGCGATCTAATACATGGTGTGAAAAGTTTCATCAAGTGGGACATCTAGCTGCTGAATGTACATGAAAACCAAATATTTTTGGAGCCTTCTGTTCATATTGTTTAAGGAAGAACCATATAGAGGATATTTTCTCTCCGAAGGAGATGCATGAAAGAAGGAAGAAAGATGTCTGCCCTGCGTCTTTTCCACTTCCTTTTGCTTTCTTCGTGTTGGGGTTAACAAAAGGTCTAAGAGATCGAGGATATAGAAGTACCTCTCGTAGTAGAAGAAGTGCATATATTGCCACTCCTAGAAGAAAAAGGAAAGATAAAAGTGGGTGTTGTTCCATTTCCAAGCCAATTGGGGGGAGAAGCATGTGGATCCTATTAAAGAGTATGATTTGGTCAAAGACCTAGACATCTTTTAAAAAAACCTAACATTCCGATAGTTGTTGATGTTGTCTCCTATCTATCAAAAGAAATTCAAAAGCATAATGACCATATGAAGACACCTAAGGATTGCTCCCTCAACAGTAACTAGGTTCAATAGAGCCCTAGAGCCTGTGAGAGAAGTGGATGTGGCTAATGCCTTCTTGGACCTTGGTACCCCAGAGATTGGCATGTAGATTGAAGGATACTTTATAGCAGATGCATTGATTGATTGAGGTTCATCAGTGAACATCATGATGGATGTAACAATGAAGGATTTAGGCTTGCAAGGTATATAGCCTTATGCAGTGGCTTATCAGATTGGCAGACCAAAGCAGAATTAAGCCTTTGGGGATTCTCCCATATGTGAAGACAAGCCTCTTCGGAAGAGATTATTGGCTAACCTATCTAGTGGTAAAACCAAATTCCTATGGGACCTCATACCCTCTGCTCTGTTGAGAAGACCATGGCTTTTTGAAGTAAGAGTATGGACGGATTCGTTCAAAGGAACCCTAACCCTAGGCAGAGGACCCAACAAGGTGGTGCTGAAGTTGTATGGATCACAACAACGTAATGGATTCACTTCTATTGAAGTCTTAACAAAATCTTCCAATGAGATAACCGATGGCACATCAAGTGACGAAGAAGCTATCAAACAGATCTTTCCCAAGAAAACAGAGGCATAGTCCTTGACAGTGGTGGGCACTGTAAGCGAACTCAAAAGAAGTAAAGTCTTTGTCAATGGGTGAATACCTCCTACCTGAACCCAAAATGACTTCCAAAGTCACCTCTGACAGTGAGATAGAAGCATGGATGTATTGTTCTCCTTGTTACATGGCCGTTGCAGAGACAAAAATAGAAGTAGAAGCAGAGGCAGAGGACACAATAGAGAGCTTGTTTTTCTCTTACAAAGCCCCCACAGAGGCAGAAACAAAGTTTGAAGAGGACGAACATGACAGTGGAGAAGAAGACTATGAAAGCAACCTGGAAGAACTTATCCTACTCAAAGAAGGCACATATGAGGAAGAAGTTCCAGAAGCACAGCAGCCCCCATGCTATTAGACATAATGACTCTGGTACACTTTGGACTGACTAATGAGTCACATCATAGGAAAAGCCTTTATAAGAAATGGATTAAGCAGAATAACCTTCCTTCAATAGTGGCTCTTGTCACCTAAAGTTACCCTTCTCAAGAGAGGATGATGACGATGCACCATGCCAACAACCACTAGTTCGACAGCCCCCATACAGAACTCCGAAGGTTCCTGTTATACAAGTTTCTAGATGCATCCTCGAAAGACGAGTCCTCAAGCCATGATGTAACTAATTTCCAAACCAAAATCAAAACAAAAATGATACTGTTTCAGCATCCCAAGGAGCAAGTAGAGTCCTTAGTGAAAGAGGAAATTGGTTCCAGTGGAGTATCAGATGAGGAGACCACTCCCTTGAAGAAGTCGGATTTTACCCTAGAAACAGTCCGTGGGACCTTCATCCATGAAGTGGAAGGTGAAAAGCAATTAACGTTTGTGGATGCTAATGGTACTGAACATCACTTGAAGGTGGATATCAGTCTTCCTCGGAAGAAGAGTTGTCAATCCTGCATGACCTTTTGAAAGAGAACTTGGATGTGTTTGCATGGTCATATAAAGATCTAAAGGAGATTGATTCCATGGTGTGCCAGCATCACATTGACCTAGAGCCTGATGCCAAGCCTATGAGGCAAAGACAGAGGCACATAAATCCAAATTACTCCATCCTTGTGAAAGCCAAATTAGTGAAGGTCCTTAAAGTAGCCAATTTTATCTATCAAGTGGCCAATAGTGAATGGGTTTTGCCCATTGTGGTAGACCCGAGGAGAATGGCAAGTGGCAAATATGTGTGAACTTTTAGAAGCTGAATTCCAAGACTAAGAAGGATCATTTTTCTATTCCATTCACAGACCAACTGTTAGACACAATGGCTGGCCACAAGCTCTATTCCCTCTTGGATGGATTCAATGGATATAACCAAGTCCAAATTGCTGAAGAAGATCAATCCAAAACAATGTTTACAATAGAATGGGGGACCTATGCTTACAGAGTGATGCTGTTTGGGCTCTATAATGCTCCTGCTACCTTCCAACGAGTCATGATGGTCTCATTCCAAAACCATTTGCATGATTTTATTGAGGTGTACCTAGATGACTTTTGTGTCTATAGCCTAAATAGTGAGCATTGGGGACACCTGGAGCAGTGCTTTGATAGATGTCGAGAGTATGGGATCTCTCTCAACCTTGACAAATGCGTCTTTCGGAGTCTCTTAAGAGTTCTTTTGGGCTACATTGTCTCTATACAAAAGGGATAACAATAGATCCTGCCAAGATTGAGAAGATTGCAGCTTTAACAATGCCAATCAACCTCAAATAGTTGAGGGGATTCCTTGGTCATGTGGGCTACTATAGAAGGTTCATTACGAACTTTTGGACAAATGCAACCCCCTTACATAAGCTCCTGTGGAAAGATGTAGAGTTTATGTGGACCACTGATTGTGACAAAGCATTCAATACCCTGAAGCAGTTTCTTATTGAAGCACCAATCATGTAACCTCTTGATTGGACGAAAGAATTCCATGTTGAGATATCGAGCTCCACTCGTGATATGCCAGGGTGACCGTTGTGCATTTATGTCACCGATTTGTTAGTTGCAGATGCGATTGGTACACCGCCCATGAATAATAGCTACATGATAGCTATCCTTATCTACCCTAGTTCGTGGCTCAGTTAGTATGCCACCTTAGTTAGTTGAGTTTGGTTTGAGACCCATATATGGGGTTCTTCTATTTCCTTGTACCAGAGTTTTTTTGGCTTACACAACTAAGAAGAGGAAAACAGTTTTCAGCCTCCACCCTTGTGCGTATTCCCCCATTGTGCAAGCAAGAAAGCTACAAGTGAGACTCCTTCCTTCTCTCCCACAATCTTGACATGGTATCAGAGCCTTGTTCATGGTAAGGAGCTCAAGAAAGCAAGCCAAGCTCGCGGTGTTCTGGTAAGAGGAGCAGTGTTGCTTTCATTTTCTGTTTTGGGAACAGATCTCTGCAGGTAGCACATCCGGAAATTGCAAGAGTGCATTGTCTCAGGTTGAGACGCCCTTCGCGGTGAAGCAAGAGGGCAGTATATGCTGCGAGTAAGGGCTTTAGCCCTTGGCAACCCTGTTTTTTTGATTTGAGGCCATTTCGGGGCCTGTTTTGAAGGCGGAAGTTTTCTGCAAGCACTCAGGATAAGGCCTTATTTTATGCTGTGCGACCACTGTTCTACAGGTCGGTGAAAAGTTACCACAGAGATTGCATCGTATGCTTGTGTGCAGAGACATTGGGAGTTACAGAATCATCCCTGTTGCCTGTTGATGCAAAATCGTCACTAGAAAGTGACTGTCTGGTCAAATACCACTTTCGCCAATTTTGCAGATTTGCCCTTGTGAGGGTGAAGCTGTGTTTTTAGCAGTGACAGAATTTTTTGCAGTATTCTGTAATGACATCTGATTCTCTCTCACAGATTGTCACTGAAAAGCTTGACAAGAATAACTTCCAAGCATGGAAGTTTAGAATGACGAATTTCCTTATGGGAAAAGGATATTGGGAATTTGTTGCAGGAAATGAAGAAGAACCAGTTCTTCCTGATGTTCCCAATCAACAGCAAATGCAGGCATTTAAAGCATGGCATGAGAGAGCCAGGAAAGTTATGTACTGGCTGTCTATCAGTATTTCAGACTCTATGATTGTGCATATTTAGGATGCAAGTACGCCAAAGGAGGCATGGGATACTTTGTCAAAAATGTATAGCACAAATACTCAAGCTAGGAAAATGCAGCTCAAGCAAGAGTTGCATAATGTGCAAAGAGAAAATATGAGCATCAATGACTACCACATGAAGGTGAAGAAGATTGCGGATGCACTTGCTTCCATTGGGTCACCAGTGGAAGATGATGATTTAGTTTCTGTGACCTTGAATGGTCTAGGAAAGGATTATGCACAGTTTCGGACATCCATTTCAATTCGTGAAAGATTTCCTGATTTTGAGGAGTTGATTGCTCTTCTAATTTTAGAGGAGCAGAGAAATGGTGGTGCATCTTCTTTAGGAGGAACTTCAAAAGAAGCTGTCTTCTACTCAAATGCTCGAAGAGGTAGAGGCAGAGGTAGAGGAGGTCGATTTGGAGGCCGTGGTAGAAATCAGAATATGCAGCAAACTCAAGAAAACCAGTCCTATGGAGGAGGACATGGTAACTCTAGAGGCAGGGGGAGCCAAAGAGGTCGTGGTGGATGGCAAAGAGGCCAAAATGCAAACAGTAATGTTGAATGCTACTACTGTGGTAAAATGGGTCATATGGCTAAAGATTGCTATAAAAAGCAAAATGACATCATGAATGAAAAACTGCAACAAGGGAATTATGCATCTTCTAGTAGACAGGGTGATGACAGAAATGAGCATTTGTTTATGGTTCAGCACATGAACAATTCTGTGACAAGTGCAAAAGAAAGCAATGATGTATGGTATGTTGACTTAGGTACATCAAACCACATGACAGGTCATGCAGAATGGATGAAGGATGCAAGGAAAATGGAAAAACCAGCATTTGTGGAGACTGGTGATGATACTGCACATCCTATTGTGCAGATTGGAAAAATACATTTGTCTATGCAGGATGGGAAAAAGAAATACTTGTTCGATGTATTTCATGTCCCGAATATCACCAAGAGTCTGATTTCTGTTGGTCAAATGGTTGAGCAGGGCTTGCAGGTCAGATTTAATCCTCATGGATGCTGTGTTGAGGATATAAAAAATAAAGGTCGCTTGATAGCAAAAGGAAAGAAGAAGGGCAGAATGTTTACGTTGGATGCAGACATGTCTGAATTGAGTGCAGCAATGTTTGCACATGGGACCGGTGTAGTTGCAGATATTGATATCTGGCATAAACGCATTGGTCATGTTAATGTACAACGACTTAAATCAATGCAGGCCCAAAATATTGTTGCAGGATTGCCTAAATTCGAGGTTGCAGAAATGCATAAGGTATGTGAAGCCTGTCAGTTTGGAAAACAGGCAAGGAAACCATTTCCTAGACATGTTCAAGAGAGTAAGAAGCCATTGGAATTAATCCACTCTGATGTGTGGACTACTAAAGCTGCATCTCTTGGAGGCTGTCATTATTTTGTCACTTTTATTGATGACTATAGCAGAAAAGTTTGGGTGTATTTTATGAAAAAGAAAAGTAAAGTTTTTGGGCATTTCAAAACTCTTAAAGCTATGGTTGAAAAAGAAACAGGCCTGCAAATAAAATGCCTAAGGTCAGATGGAGGGGGAGAGTACCTCTCAAATGAGTTTGCAAGGTTCTTGCAGGAGCATGGCATAAAGCAGAAATATTCATACAGTCATACCCCACAACAAAATGGAATTACAGAAAGGAAAAACAGGCATATTGGAGAGGTATCTCGCGCCATGCTCAACGAAAAAGACTTGCCAGATTTTTACTGGGCTGAAGCAGTTGCTACAACAGTCTATATAATGAACAGGACTCCCACTGCAGCAATACATGGGATGACTCCAGAGGAGAGGTATACTGGTAGAAAACCAGATATTTCTCATTTGAAAACTTTTGGTTGCATTGCCTATGTACATGTGCCAGATGAGTTGAGATCCAAGTTGGATCCAAAAGCTAAGAAGTGCATCTTTATTGGTTACTCTCTGCAGCAAAAAGGGTATAGATGCTATAACCCTTCTACTCGTAAGTTTACAGTGAGCAGAGATGTTGTTTTTGATGAGATGAGTAGCTGGTATAAACCAGTAAATGTGATTGATGATGTAGATGCACAAAATGGTAATGCTGCACAGAATTCATAGCAGCAGTCACAAAATATTAGTGGACCTGGAGCGTCCTCTTGCAGTGGTTCACATTCTTCACCATGGACAGGCAGATTGAGATCAGGAGAATCTTCTCAAAGAAATGCAGATAGTGGTATGCAGGTATCACGAAAAGGAAAAGAGAAGGTTGATCAGGCCATGCTTGATGTGAATGGAGGTCACTCTTATGTGGATGGTGAATCCAGTGGCTCAGAACAGAGCATTGATGATGAGTTGGGTATTCCTTCTATTGTTACACCTGGAGTAAGGAATACTAGGGATGTTTTGAGAGCACCTGGGAGTGAACCTACTTTGCGCAGGTCTACGAGAGCTAGGTATCCTGTGGATAGGCTGAAATATGATGGATTTACAGCCATTCACTATGCATATATGGTCAAAGTGATACAGGAACTAGAACCCACTTCTTTTGAGCAAGCCATGGGAAAAGAAAAATGGGAGAAAGCCATGGATGAAAAAATGGATGCTTTGGAAGCAAATGCTACATGGGAATTGGTACCTTTGCCTAAAGGTAAGAATGCAATTGGCTGTAAGTGGGTTTATAAGGTGAAGCACAATGCAGATGGTTCTGTGAACAGATACAAGGCAAGATTAGTAGTCAAGGGGTATGCACAAACATATGGCATTGACTATGAAGAAACATTCAGTCCGGTTGCAAGGATGGCAACCGTAAGAGCAGTCATTGCTATGGCACATCAAAGGAATGGTCTTTACATCAGATGGATGTAAAGAATGCCTTCTTGCATGGTGATTTGCAAGAAGAGGTCTATATGGAGCAGCCACCAGGTTATGTGCATGCTGTTCATCCTGAGTTTGTTTGCAGGTTAAAGAAAGCCTTGTATGGCTTGAAGCAAGCACCTAGAGCATGGTCTGACAAGATAGGACAGTATCTTGTCACTATTGGCTTTCAGATTTCCAAGGCAAATTTCTCACTTTATGTGAGAAAAACAGAGAAAGGTATTATGCTACTTGTCATTTATGTTGATGATTTGATTATGACAGGTGACAGTGATGAAGATATCCTTCATGTGAAAATGCTATTGAAGCAGAAGTTTGAGATGAAGGATTTGGGAGAGCTATGTTATTTCTTGGGCATTGAGGTGATTAGATCACCAAGTGGGATACAGCTCTTGCAGAGGCAGTATGGATTGGACATGCTGTCCAAATATGGGATGACAGGCTGTAAGCCTATTTCAGTTCCTTTGGAGCAGAATGTGAAGCTGAGCGCAGATGGAGGTGAGCTTCTGGAAGACCCTACTATGTACAGACGCATAGTAGGAAGTTTGATTTATATGACTATTACCAGGCTAGATTTGAGCTATGCTGCTGGATTGGTAAGTCAGTTTATGCAGGCTCCAAGAAAACCGCATTTGGATGCGGCTAGACGCATACTCAGGTATGTGAAGTCCACATTGCAGTATGGACTATTTTATGAGACTGGGGTTCAGATACAGTTGCATGGATACACTAATGCTGATTGGGCTGGTAGCATTTCTGATAGACGATCTACCAGTGGATATGTGTTCTCTTTTGGGAGTGTTGCAGTCACTTGGAGCAGCAAGAAACAGCCTACAGTTGCCTTGTCGAGCACAGAGGCTGAGTACAGGGGTGCAGCAATGGCTACATGTGAGGTAGCTTGGTTGCATAAGCTACTTTATGATATGCATCAGTCTACAGATGGGCCAGTTGTCATTTATTGTGACAACATGAGTAGTATATACTTGGCAAAGAACCCAGTCTATCATGCTAGAACAAAGCACATTGAGGTGCATTATCACTATGTGCGGGAGAGGGTTTTACTAGGTCTTATTGATCTAGTTTATGTCAGCACAGAGGATCAGGTAGCTGACATATTGACGAAGGCATTGGGCACAGAGAAGCTGCACAAGTTCAGAGACCTGCTTGGTGTGCAGGAATTGGGATTGAGCTCGAGGGGGAGTGTTGAGATATCGAGCTCCACTCGTGATATGCCAGGGTGACCGTTGTGCATTTATGTCACCGACTTGTTAGTGGCAGATGGGGTTGGTACACCGCCCATGAATAATAGCTACATGATAGCTATCCTTATCTACTCTAGTTCGTGGCTCAGTTAGTATGCCACCTTAGTTAGTTGAGTTTGGTTTGAGACCCATATATAGGGTTCTTCTATTTCCTTGTACTTGAGTTTTTTTGGCTTACACAACTAAGAAGAGGAAAACAGTTTTCAGCCTCCACCCTTGTGTGTATTCCCCCATTGTGCAAGCAAGAAAGCTACAAGTGAGACTCCTTCCTTCTCTCCCACAATCTTGACATTCCATGTGCACACTGATGCATCAATTGAAGGCCTAGGCACAGTCTTATGCCAAAAAGGCTCCTCGAAGTTAGATCAATATATTCAGCCGAAAAGTAAGTGATAGAGAAAGAAACTATACAATGACGGAACTTGAGTGCTTGGCAATGGTGTTTGCTTTGGAGAAATTCTGACACTATCTATTGTTAACGCATTTTAAATTCTATGTGGACCATGAGGCCCTGTCCTTCTTGATGAATGAAGCAGATGCAAAGGGAAGAATGATGAGATCGCTCCTTCTATTTTAAGAGTTGGACTTTGAGGTAATTAATAAGCCTAGTTGCTCCCATGTCTTGGTGGCTGATCATCTGTTGTTACAAATCCCTCAAAGCGATGAAGAGGAGTAGGAGGACCTAGAACTTCCTGATGCTTCCCTTTTTCTAGTCGAAATTTGTAACCCCGTGGTATGCAGACATAGCCAACCTCTTGGAAATACAATAGTATCCTCCTAGTATCTCCAATCATGAGAAGAAGAAGCTTATATTGGATTTAGCCCCCTATACCTTGTTAGGTGGTGCACTATATAATAAAGGCAAAGATGAAGTACTGCGCAAATGTATTGCAGGAGATGAGATTGGAATAGTGTTGAAAGCATGCCATGATGAGCCCTGTGGGAGGATACTTTGGGAGAAAAGGACTCCGGTCCTTATCATGCCGATCTATTCTTCAAGAAAAGGTAGAGACACCCTTAGGAGTAGGGAAAAATAAAAAAAGAGAAAAAAAATCAAAGTTGCTATGGGAGAAAATGAAGAAATTCCTTGTCATAATAGTCCTCGTTCCAAGAAAAGGTAGCACATACCCTAGGACGGGAAGTTGGCTACGGAAAAGGTGGTCACACCCCACAGTCTAGGATAGCTGAATCACTAGCAAAACTTTTCCA
Source organism: Lygodium microphyllum (assembly GCF_053477565.2). Taxonomy (NCBI): domain Eukaryota; kingdom Viridiplantae; phylum Streptophyta; class Polypodiopsida; order Schizaeales; family Lygodiaceae; genus Lygodium; species Lygodium microphyllum. Next base: position 103,589,620 of record NC_141135.1, read on the forward strand.
AGGTGCAGCTCCAAAGCCACCTCCCTTGGTGTGGTGTATCTTGCAACTTCCTTAGTGCCTTTGACTCCTATAGTAGATGACATTTCCAATATGCAATCCAAGTACCAGACATGTTGGCTACCTCCCTGGGTACACCTCTTCATAAACTAATACAAGTTGACTCATTAACCATATGAAGCCGATCTTCATTGACAACCCTTGAGTGATGAGAGATTTCATCCTAACCGGATGGGGATGTGAATATGGGCTGCCATCATCTGTATCTATCAACAGAGTGTGAGACAAAGGTTGGGGTGAGTAACCAATCCTTGCCCTTTACATTCAATCGAGAGGTAAGCTATGTGAATGGAGTGTTGCACGCACAGGATGGGCCTCTCAATACACAAAGCACAATTTGTTCATGTGCATGGCACTATGAGGCTCCCTGGCCTTCCTTCTCGCAGCATATGCCGAGACATGAGTACATGATACACTACTGTACCATCCATTGTGCACAAGGCATACAACCTTCACACAAATGGTAGTAAGGATTACATCAATGGGTGTGAGGAACGGGTTGCTCTCCTGTAATCATCAATAGAGTGTGAGAAAAGGGAGGGCTGAGCGTGATTGATTTCCCCTTCATCAACTGAGAGGTGAGGATTAAGGGGCATTTTGCCAATTGGAGTTAGGTACGTTATCATTTCCCTATGCACACATGGGATGAGCCTCCTCCATTATCATTACACACATCATTCTGTTCGACGCACTGCACGATAAGGCTCCCTGACCTTCCGTCTTGCACCTATTCTAGATACACCGATGCACCATCAATTATCCACACCAGCATACTCCTTTTGAACCATCCCTCTCGTCAATTTCTAAACTGGGTGTGAGATTCGGGTTTCAATCATGATTCAATCGAGTGATGTCAGTTGTGGGGCGAGTAACTGATCTATCGTTCCAACATGAGTGAATGTCGAGATTAAGTAATGTATACTTCACCCATCAATGACTTATCAAAACTTCATCAACAATGCTACCTCCCTCGGTGTTGTTGCATGGTCCTTGCCATGCTAGATGAGTATGATATGGTGAGCCGTGGTACCCTACTAACGATTACGATCCTTCACGTGTCAGTCGGTTCACTTTGACCATCTACAAATCGGGCTGAATTTTTCTAACCCCACCTCTTTTTCTTACAAGTGTTGGTCATGTTTTAAGGATGGGGATGTACAAGTATGAGTGGTGATTAAGTGTTAGGTCCCTGATGATTAGTCAACCCGATTTATTAAGATCTTAAGTATGGGGACATATCCCTACATGTTTGTTTTGTATATCCTCATGAAAACATCCCTATATTGGATCATGCAAGTATACATTGTTCTGATTTTTCCCTGATGGGGTCCATTTCTCACCACCTGTCCTATTTTTACCTCCTCCTGGGGCTGTTACTTGTCTGTTTGTCTTTATCCATTCTTTTACCATTTTTCCATGTGAACTCATTCTATGTTCCCCAAAATTAAAATCGAGCCTTATAGTCCTATTTGTCCCTTTGAAATTGGCTACTTGTCCTTTTTAACTACCCCCAATTCTGAGCCACGGTTCATGAGTTCTTAATTTTTGAAGAATTTTACGCGCTTAGGATATGTTTTCATACAAACATACATTTTTTTCTTTAGAATAGCAATCTGATGTGACAACTGTTGAGATATCGAGCTCCACTTGTGATATGCCAGGGTGACCGTTGTGCATTTATGTCACCGATGTGTCAGTTGTAGATGCGGTTGGTACACCGCCCATGAATAATAGATACATGATAGCTATCCTTATCTACTCTAGTTCGTGGCTCAGTTAGTATGCCACCTTAGTTAGTTGAGTTTGGTTTGAGACCCATATATAGGGTTCTTCTATTTCCTTGTACTTGAGTTCTTTTGGCTTACACAACTAAGAAGAGGAAAATTGTTGTCAGCCTCCACCTTTGTGTGTATTCCCCCATTGTGCAAGCAAGAAAGCTACAAGTGAGACTCCTTCCTTCTCTCCCACAATCTTGACATGGTATCAGAGCCTTGTTCGTGGTAAGGAGCTCAAGAAAGCAAACCAAGTTCGCGGTGTTTTGGTAAGAGGAGCAGTGTTGCTTTCATTTTCTGTTTTGGGAGCAGATCTCTGCAGGTAGCACTGCCGGAAATTGCAAGAGTGCATTGTCTCAGGTTGAGACGCCCTTCACGATGAAGCAAGAGGGCAGTATGTACTGCGGGAAAGGGATTTAGCCTTTGGCGACCCTGATTTTTTGATTTGAGGCCATTTCGGGGCCTGTTTTGGAGGCGGAAGTTTTTTGCACGCACTCAGGAAAAGGCCCAGTTTTATACTGTGCAACTTTGCAGTGATAGAATTTTTTGCAGTGTTCTGTAATGGCATCTGATTCTCTTTCACAGATTGTCACTGAAAAGCTTGACAAGAACAACTTCCAAGCATGGAAGTTTAGAATGACAAATTTCCTCATGGAAAAAAGGATATTGGGAATTCGTTGCAGGAAATGAAGAAGAACCAGTTCTTCCTGATGTTCCCAATCAATAACAAATGCAAGCATTTAAAGCATTGTATGAGAGAGCCAGGAAAGTTATGTACTGGCTGTCTATCAGTATTTCAGACTCTATGATTGTGCATATTCAGGATGCAAGTACGCCAAAGGAGGCATGTGATACTTTGTCAAAAATGTATAGCACAAATACGCAAGCCAGGAAAATGCAGCTCAAGCAAGAGTTGCATAATGTGCAAAGAGAAAATATGAGCATCAATGATTACCACAGGAAGGTGAAGAAGATTGCGGATGCACTTGCTTTCATTGGGTCGCTAGTGGAAGATGATGATTTAGTTTCCGTGACCTTGAATGGTCTAGGAAAGGATTATGCACAGTTCCGAACATCCATTTCCGACCGTGAAAGATTTCCTGATTTTGAGGAGTTGATTGCTCTTCTAATTTCAGAGGAGCAGAGAAATGGTGGTGCATCTTCTTAGGAGGAACTTCAAAAGAAGCTGTCTTCTACTCAAATGCTGGAAGAGGTAGAGGCAGAGGTAGACGAGGCCAATTTGGAGGCCATGGTAGAAATCAGAATATGCAGCAAACTCAAGAAAACCAGTCCTATGGAGGAGGACGTGGTAACTCTAGAGGCAGGGGGAGCCAAAGAGGTCGTGGTGGATGGCAAAGAGGCCAAAATGCAAACAGCAATGATGAATGCTACTACTGTGGTAAAATGGGTCATATGGCTAAAGATTGCTATAAAAAGCAGAATGACATCATGAATGGAAAATTGCAACAAGGAAATTATGCATCTTCTAGTAGACAGAGTGATGACAGAAATGAGCATTTGTTTATGGTGCAGCACATGAACAATTCTGTGACAAGTGCAGAAGAAAGCAACGATGTGTGGTATGTTGACTCAGGTGCATCAAACCACATGACAGGTCATGCAGAATGGATGGAGGATGCAAGGAAAATGAAAAAACCAGGATTTGTGGAGACTGGTGATGATACTGCACATCCTATTGTGCAGATTGAAAAAATTCCTTTGTCTATGCAGGATGGGAAAAAGAAATACCTGTCCGATGTATTTCATGTCCCGAAGATCACCAAGAATTTGGTTTCTGTTGGTCAAATGGTTGAGCAGGGCTTGCAGGTCAGATTTAATCCTCATGGATGCTTTGTTGAGGATATGAAAAATAAAGGTCGCTTGATAGCAAAAGGAAAGAAGAAGGACAGAATGTTTACGTTGAATGCAGACATGCCTGAATTGAGTGCAGCAATGTTTGCACATGGGATCGGTGTAGTTGCAGATATTGATATCTGGCATAAACGCATTGGTCATGTTAATGTACAACGACTTAAATCAATGCAGGCCCAAAATATTGTTGCAGGATTGCCTAAATTCGAGGTTGCAGAAATGCATAAGGTATGTGAAGCCTGCCAATTTGGAAAACAGGCAAGGAAACCATTTCCTAGACATGTTTAAGAGAGTGAGAAGCCATTGGAATTAATCCACTCTGATGTGTGTGGACTACTAAAGCTTCATCTCTTGGAGGCTGTCATTATTTTGTTACTTTTATTGATAACTATAGCAGAAAAGTTTGGGTGTATTTTATGAAAAAGAAAAGTAAAGTTTTTGGGCATTTCAAAACTCTTAAAGCTATGGTTGAAAAAGAAACAGGCCTGCAAATAAAATGCCTAAGGTCAGATGGAGGGGGAGAGTACCTCTCAAATGAGTTTGCAAGGTTCTTGCAGGAGCATGGCATAAAGCATCAATATTCATGCAGTCATACCCCACAACAAAATGGAATTGCAGAAAGGAAAAACAGGCATATTGGAGAGGTATCTCGTGCCATGCTCAATTAAAAAGACCTGCCAGATTTTTATTAGGCTGAGGCAGTTGCTACAACAGTCTATATAATGAACAGGACTCCCGCTGCAGCAATACATGGGATGACTCCAGAGGAGAGGTATACTAGTAGGAAACCAGATATTTCTCATTTAAAAATTTTTGGTTGCATTGCCTATGTACATGTGCCAGATGAGTTGAGATCCAAGATGGATCCAAAAGCTGAGGAGTGCATCTTTATTTGTTACTCTCTGCAGCAAAAAGGGTATAGATTCTATAACCCTTCTACTCGTAAGTTTACAGTGAGCAGAGATGTTGTTTTTGATGAGATGAGTAGCTGGTATAAACCAGTAAATGTGATTGATGATGTAGATGCACAAAATGGTAATGCTGCATAGAATTCACAGCAGCAGTCACAAAATATTAGTGGACCTGGAGCGTCCTCTTGCAGTGGTTCACATTCTTCGCCATGGACAGGCAAATTGAGATCAAGAGAATCTTCTCAAAGCAATGCAGATAGTGGTATGCAGGTATCACAAAAAGGAAAAGAGAAGGTTGATCAGCCCATGTTTGATGTGAATGTAGGTCACTCTTATGTGGATGGTGAATCCAGTGGCTCAGAACAGAGCATTGATGATGAGTTGGGTATTCCTTCTATTGTTACACCTGGAGTAAGGAAGACTAGGGATGTTTTGAGAGCACCTGGGAGTGAACCTACTTTGCGCAGGTCTATGAGAGCTAGGTATCCTGTGGATAGGCTGAAATATGATGGATTTACAGCCATTCACTATGCATATATGGTCAAAGTGATACAGGAACCAAAACCCACTTCTTTTGAGCAAGCCATGGGAAAAGAAAAATGGGAGAAAGCCATGGATGAAGAAATGGATGCCTTGGAAGCAAATGCTACATGGGAATTGGTACCTTTGCCTAAAGGTAAGAATGCAATTGGCTGTAAGTGGGTTTATAAGGTGAAGCACAATGCAGATGGTTCTGTGAACAGATACAAGGCAAGATTAGTAGTCAAGGGGTATGCACAAACATATGGCATTGACTATGAAGAAACATTGAGTCCGGTTGCAAGGATGGCAACGATATGGCTGCATCAAAGGGATGGTCTTTACATCAGATGGATGTAAAGAATGCCCTCTTGCATGGTGATTTGCAAGAAGAGGTCTATATGGAGCAGCCACCAGGTTATGTGCATGCTGTTCATCTTGAGTTTGTTTGAAGGTTGAAGAAAGCTTTGTATGGCTTGAAGCAAGCACCTAGAGCATGGTCTGACAAGATAGGACAGTATCTTGTCACTATTGGCTTTCAGATTTCCAAGGCAGATTTCTCACTTTATGTGAGAAAAACAGAGAAAGGTATTATGCTACTTGTCATTTATGTTGATGATTTGATTATGACAAGTGACAGTGATGAATATATCCTTCATGTGAAAATGCTATTGAAGCAGAAGTTTGAGATGAAGGATTTGGGAGAGCTGCGTTATTTCTTGGGCATTGAGGTGATTAGATCACCAAGTGGGATACAGCTCTTGCAGAGGCAGTATGGATTGGACATGCTGTCCAAATATGGGATGACAGGCTGTAAGCCTATTTCAGTTCCTTTGGAGCAGAATGTGAAGCTGAGCGCAGATGCAAGTGAGCTTCTGGAAGACCCTACTATGTACAGACGCATAGTAGGAAGCTTGATTTATATGACTATTACCAGGCCAGATTTGAGCTATGCTGTTGGATTGGTAAGTCAGTTTATGCAGGCTCCAAGAAAACCGCATTTGGATGCGGCTAGACGCATACTCAGGTATGTGAAGTCCACATTGCAGTATGGACTATTTTATGAGACTGGGGTTCAGATACAATTGCATGGATACACTGATGCTGATTGGGCTGGTAGCATTTCTGAGAGACGATCTACCAGTGGATATGTGTTCTCTTTTGGGAGTGCTGCAGTCACTTGGAGTAGCAAGAAACAACCTACAGTTGCCTTATCCAGCACAGAGGCTGAGTACAGGGGCACATCAATGGCTGCATGTGAGGTAGCTTGGTTGCATAAGCTACTTTATGATATGCATCAGTCTACAGATGGGCCAGTTGTCATTTATTGTGACAACATGAGTAGTATACACTTGGCAGATAACCCAGTCTATCATGCTAGAACAAAGCACATTGAGGTGCATTATCACTATGTGCGGGAGAGGGTTTTACTAGGTCTTATTGATCTAGTTTATGTCAGCACAGAGGATCAGGTAGCTGACATATTCACGAAGGCATTGGGCGCAGAGAAGCTGCGCAAGTTCAGAGACCTGCTTGGTGTGTAGGATTTGGGATTGAGCTCGAGGGGGAGTGTTGAGATATCGAGCTCCACTTGTGATATGCCAGGGTGACCGTTGTGCATTTATGTCACCGACGTGTCAGTTGTAGATGCGGTTGGTACACCGCCCATGAATAATAGCTACATGATAGCTATCCTTATCTACTCTAGTTCGTGGCTCAGTTAGTATGCCACCTTAGTTAGTTGAGTTTGGTTTGAGACCCATATATAGGGTTCTTCTATTTCTTGTACTTGAGTTCTTTTGGCTTACACAACTAAGAAGAGGAAAACTGTTTTCAGCCTCCATCTTTGTGTGTATTCCCCCATTGTGCAAGCAAGAAAGCTACAAGTGAGACTCCTTCCTTCTCTCCCACAATCTTGACCGGTCAACACCTTCCTCTTTACATTTTTCCTTTTTACTTATTGTTCTTTTGATGCATGGTTTGTCCATGATTAAATTTTTCTTATTGTTGGAAATTCTCGAGTGTGATTTGACTCTTTTTTCATGTGAGCCTACCCTATTTTCCTTGGACTTTGACTTTGATTAGATAGCCTTGTCCGGCTTTCTCCCCTGCATAATTTTTCTTTTTAATCCATCTTGTTTCGGTCCTCCGATTTTATGTTATTAATTGTTTTGTATATTCTCATGCTCATTTTTTCTATTTTTTCCATGTGAACTCCCCTTAACGCCACTGGAAATGCATTCTGACCTAATAATCCTATCCCACAGGTTTCCCCCGATATATTTTTTTCATTGTACTCCGTTTTGATGCACAAATTTTCTCGTATTAATTTTCATCTTTGTTTTCGTCTGTATTTTTGCCATTTTTTCCATGTGAATATGCTCTCCCGCCCCCAGAACCATGTTTTATCTTAGCCATCCTATCTGCCACTTTCCTATGGATTTTTTGTTTTTATTATTCTTTGTTTTGAATGCCAAGTTTTTCCATATTAATTTTTATTTCCATTTTTGGGTGTGTTTTTACCATTTTTTCCATGTAAATAGGTCTTATTCTCATCAGAAATGCGTTTTGATGTGGTATAGACTTGTCTGTCACATCATCTTGGATATTTTTCCTTTTGTCTGCCCTTCATTTTGGTTGACGAATTTTTCGGTATTAATTCCCGTGTGTGTTTGCAGGTTTGATTTTCACATTTTTTTTCCATGTGAATGCCATTAGTTGTCCCCAGACATCCCATTTCACTCTTCCGCGCTCTTCCTCTCATCCTCTGCCTTATTTTTCATTTTTTCTGTCCATTCATCCGGTGCTCATTTTATTTGTTATTAATTTTTTTGTTAATTTGTATTTTGACGTTTCATGTGTTTTCATGCGAACGGCCGCAATTTTGTTTTTCGCTGCATGTCAACGCGTCTGTGCCGTCGTTCTTTCCCCGCGAGTTTGCCCTGTTGTTGCAAATTCTTTTACCCCTTGCCCACGCGCGTGAGAACATGGGACACATTTTCTACCCCACCACCCTTTCTTTTAACTTTCCATTTAAATTTACATTCAACCAAAAAACTTCTCTCCCCTCGTGCTCATAACTACCTCTCCCACCCTCTCTCTTCCCTCCTCTCTCTCCTCTCTCTTCTTCTTTTCCCTCTTCCTTGCGTCCTTCTCTTCCTGTGTCCTCCTCTTCTTCTTTTCCTTTTCCTCCATATCCTCCTTCCCTCTTCTTCTTCATCCTACCCTCCTCCTCCTTTCTTTCCCATCTCCTCCTCCTCCCTCCTTCTCCTTCTTCATCCTTCCTTCCCCTCCTCTTTCTCTTCCCCTCTTCATCCCGTCTCCCTCCTTCCTCCCCTCTTCTCCCCTCCTCCTTTCCTCTCTGCTGGATGGGCCGCTAGCCGCCAAAGTCACGCTAGTGCCCATAGACACTGCCAACAGGGCGCTACTGCCACTTGCCCCCCATATGCCGCCCCCCACCATGCCTTGGTCGCTAGTTGTCGTTGTCGAAAATACCAAAGCCGCACACCTCGCTCACTTCAAAAGTTGCGCGCCATCGTCGGACCACTACAAGAGCCACCATGGCACCTGCCTGCCGCCCCTCCACCGCCATGCTGCTCGGCTATTGCCCCTCCAATGCCACATTGCCCATGGCATTTTCCTACCACCCCTCCAACTCTACGGTCCTTCCCACACGTGCCTCTCCACAACTACCATGCTTGCCCACATGGACTACCTCCCCCCCCCCCCCCCCCCCCCAAATCCCACATGACTCTTCCCATCCCTCCTAAGGCCCCAACCCCTACTCCCTCCCCCAAAGTGTGCTCGCCCATGTGGCCTACCCCCCATCCCACACAACCCAGCCCATCTCTCCTAAGGCCCCAACCCCTACCAGTGCCCCCCAAAACACACACACACACACACACTTCTATCTTGCTTGTTCCTCTTCCCTCTCCTACCATTTCTATCCCTCATCCCCCTTAATTGATTAGTGGTTATACAAGCTTTGATAATAAGATTTCTAGACGATGGAGATGGAGTTTAGGAGATTCAATTACAGGACCTTAGATCAATTGGCCACTTATTCCAGGAGAATGGACGACTACTAGTAAAGCTTTTCAGAATTATTTGTATTTTGCTCAACAATATTTACAATCTTCAGATCCTTCAGTGAGATTGACTGCTCACTTTGCTTGGTATGTGTCGTATATGCACAGGCATTCGCATAATGATCAAAAGTCAATCCCAAAGCTATTATGCATGAATGTGAATGTGACTATTGATCCTAACAACTAGATATATTGTACTTTCATGCCCTTTATTTGCCTAGTAGATATCTTGTATTAGTGGAGAGGATGTGTTGCTTACAGTTTTTTCAAAATCTTCTCAAGTCTTTTGTAGATGAATCTTTATCTATGGATTGCTTCTATAATCACCAAGCCTTTAAGAGGGATCATCTTAATTGATTCTCATGAATGTAATTTTTGATGATTCATAATGATATCTCTCTTTTGGAGGTGCCATTTAGATAGTTTTTTTGTGGTTTTTGTGTGTGTGTTGTGAGAGATATGGGATCTAGAGCATGGCAGTGAGTTATGGTGGATGGAATGAGAAGTGTGGACTCATGATGGAGAAGACAAAGACACTGTTTGTTACACAAGTGAATTAGGTTCCAAGATTGAGACTTGGACTCATAAACACAATCTTGTGTATGTGGACAATGACATTGACACTTCACTGAAAAGAAAAGAGTACAATCATTGCATTAAGAAAAGGAAGCAAGTACAATGCTTTATAGGAAAGTAGGAAACTGCAGTAAGCACCACTGTGCATATGGGATAGGTAAGCCTGCATGTCCTTAGCCCAGAAGCTCCATACAAAGAGGCTGTTTAGTGAGTGTGATTGCTGATTCTCAACACCCCTCCTCAATCACAACTAGAAAGGCACAAAGTGTGTAGAGGCTGTAATGAGAACCACCTGCAAAGTATGGGCACACCACAAACATGGTAGACACCAGAGGCTATCGCAGAAAAGGCTAAGTGTGGGCACCAAAACATGATGGACATCCAGAGGCTGTAATAGGGGCCTCACAAAGTGTACAGGGACTGTAATGCCAAGTTACATGAGGAGTTTACAAAGCTTATGACAGGAAGCATTAGGGCAAGGAAGTACAAGGCTTTTAAAACAGTCTATCAGAGTAATGAGAGTAGAAGGACTGATGAGTCTTGTCCTTCCGATCCTGGTGGTCTTCGTCTTCATCTTCTTCTTCATCTTTTGGTCCATGGTCTTCTTCTTCTTTCACAGCTGCAAGATAGGCCTTTTGGGACCTCTTCCTAGCATGACAGAACTTCTCAGTATGTCCGGTCCTTTTGCAGAAGTCACAGAAAGCGATTCCTTTTTACCTTTGTATCTGTTGTTTACATATAACATTTGTTCATCCTTTGAAGTGCTGGGCTCTTCTTTACTTTTAATTTTCTTTTCTTCTTCTAATAGAGAGGCTTTAATATCAACAAGTTGAGGATCAGGCATATTGGTTAGAGTGGTTGATACATTATCATAGGCAAGAGGCAGACTTTTTAGCAAGACACCAATACAAACATCTTCATCCATTTTTAGCTTTATTCCTGCAAGTTGAGTAAGCAGGCTTTCCATGTAGTTCAGATGCGATGCCAGGGATGTATGAGGCTTCATATCAAGTCGAAAAAATTCAATTAATAGACCATATTTAGACTACTTTGACTGTGCACCAAATAGGGTATCCAATTTATCCCAAGTGTCATGGGACGTGTCACAGGCATCCACATGATGAATGTAGCTGTCATCCAATTCTAGTTTGATGATGGCTTGTGCTTTGTCATCATTCTTCTGCCAAGTAACTGCAAGGTCCGCATCTTGAGGTTTCTTCTCTTTGCCATTTGTGATGGCCCAAAGACCCTTCTTCATCAGGATGAGCTTGATGCGGGTTTGCCAAGTGTGGAACCCGACTCCTTTGAATCGAGCATTTGGAGAGTCTTTTCCCATGTTGAGGTTGCAAGATCAACAGCAAATCAGTTTCCAAAATTCTCAGTTTGCAGCAAAGTTGGTTGTATCACAAGACACAAGTGCTAAGAGCACTAGATGAGTGTCACTGGACACTATGTTTGTATCTTCTTCCTTGAGTCTTCAAATCTTCAATGGTTCTTCAAAAATGCTTCACAGATCTCCCCTCCTTGATTTGATGCTTGTCTTGTTGAGAAATTTAGAAGTTTAGTGAGATCTCCCCTCCTAGATTTAAGTGGCAAGAGAGAGAAGGTGAAGTGAGAGAGGAGCTTGAGCTCAAAAATCTATGGTGGTCTTTTTTAGGGTTTTTGCACGACTGGTTTTTTGAGGATTCCAGCTCATAGCCTGAAACATAAGCCTCAAGATTCAAGCTGAAGATAGCCTAAGTGATAGGCTTCAAAAGCCCTAAAGACCCAGGACGGATCGCGCTGCACAGATGGACATCGGGCTGTACGAACAGAAGGCGCCGTTTTCTGGACTGCGGCGACTGACAAATCATGCAATGCTGGATCTGTAGGTCACCAATGTTGGTGTTTGAAGTGACAGGATGCAACACCCTGAGTCAAGGAACATTTCTCCAGAAGACAGCAGGTGAAGATATGCCCTGTAAGTGGAGATCCAGCTCCTCCAACAGAGGTAGGTTGCAGGTTGGCTATGGCTGCCAAGGGGTAAAGAGTGAAAATGGAGTTGGAGATGAAGTCAAACACTTGAGCTGAGCTGGATAGAGATTATGAGAGACTGAGAGAGTAGAGAGAGGACCTAAAACATGCTAAGCCATGCTCAGCTACGCTCTGATACCATGTGAGAGATACGGGATCTAGAGCATGGCAGTGAGTTATGGTTTATGAGTCCAAGTCTCAATCTTGGAACCTAATTCACTTGTGTAACAAACAGTGTCTTTGTCTTCTCCATCATGAGTCCACACTTCTCATTCCATCCACCATAACTCACTGCCATGCTCTAGATCCCATATCTCTCACAACACACACACACAAAACACAAAAAAACTATCTAAATGGCACCTCCAAAAGAGAGATATCATTATGAATCATCAAAAATTACATTCATGAGAATCAATTAAGATGATCCCTCTTAAAGGCTTGGTGATTATAGAAGCAATCCATAGATAAAGATTCATCTACAAAAGACTTGAGAAGATTTTGAAAAAACTGTAAGCAACACATCCTCTCCACTAATACAAGATATCTACTAGGCAAATAAAGGGCATGAAAGTACAATATATCTAGTTGTTAGTATCAATAGTCACATTCACATTCATGCATAATAGCTTTGGGATTGACTTTTGATCATTATGCGAATGCCTGTGCATATACGACACATACCAAGCAAAGTGAGCAGTCAATCTCACTGAAGGATCTGAAGACTGTAAATATTGTTGAGCAAAATACAAATAATTCTGAAAAGCTTTACTAGTAGTCGTCCATTCTCCTGGAATAAGTGGCCAATTGATCTAAGGTCCTGTAATTGAATCTCCTAAACTCCATCTCCATCGTCTAGAAATATTATTATCAAAGCTTGTATAACCACTAATCAACTAAGGGGGATGAGGGATAGAAATGGTAGGAGAGGGAAGAGGAACAAGCAAGATAGAAGTGTGTGTGTGTGTGTGTGTTTTGGGGGGCACTGGTAGGGGTTGGGGCCTTAGGAGAGATGGGCTGGGTTGTGTGGGATGGGGGGTAGGCCACATGGGCGAGCACACTTTGGGGGAGGGAGTAGGGGTTGGGGCCTTAGGAGGGATGGGAAGAGTCATGTGGGATTTGGGGGGGGGGAGGTAGTCCATGTGGGCAAGCATGGTAGTTGTGGAGAGGCACGTGTGGGGAGGACCGTAGAGTTGGAGGGGTGGTAGGAAAATGCCATGGGCAATGTGGCAGTGGAGGGGCAATAGTCGAGCAGCATGGCGGTGGAGGGGCGGCAGGCAGGTGCCATGGTGGCTCTTGTAGTGGTCCGACGATGGCGCGCAACTTTTGAAGTGAGCGAGGTGTGCGGCTTTGGTATTTTCGACAACGACAACTAGCGACCAAGGCATGGTGGGGGGCGGCATATGGGGGGCAAGTGGCAGTAGCGCCCTGTTGGCAGTGTCTATGGGCACTAGCGTGACTTTGGCGGCTAGCAGCCCATCCAGTAGAGAGGAAAGGAGGAGGGGAGAAGAGGGGAGGAAGGAGGGAGACGGGATGAAGAGGGGAAGAGAAAGAGGAGGGGAAGGAAGGATGAAGAAGGAGAAGGAGGGAGGAGGAGGAGATGGGAAAGAAAGGAGGAGGAGGGTAGGATGAAGAAGAAGAGGGAAGGAGGATATGGAGGAAAAGGAAAAGAAGAAGAGGAGGACACAGGAAGAGAAGGACGCAAGGAAGAGGGAAAAGAAGAAGAGAGAGGAGAGAGAGGAGGGAAGAGAGAGGGTGGGAGAGGTAGTTATGAGCACGAGGGGAGAGAGGTTTTTTGGTTCAATGTAAATTTAAATGGAAAGTTAAAAGAAAGGGTGGTCGGGTAGAAAATGTGTCCCATGTTCTCACGCGCGTGGGCAAGGGGTAAAAGAATTTGCAACAACAGGGCAAACTCACGGGGAAAGAACGACGGCACAGACTCGTTGACATGCAGCGAAAAACAAAATTGCGGCTGTTCGCATGAAAACACATGAAACGTCAAAATACAAATTAACAAAAAAATTAATAACAAATAAAATGAGCACCGGATGAATGGACAGAAAAAATGAAAAATAAGGCAGAGGATGAGAGGAAGAGCGCGGAAGAGTGAAACGGGATGTCTGGGGACAACTAATGGCATTCACATGGAAAAAAAATGAGAAAATCAAACCTGCAAACACACATGGGAATTAATACCGAAAAATTCGTCAACCAAAATGAAGGGCAGACAAAAGGAAAAATATCCAAGATGATGTGACAGACAAGTCTATACCACATCAGAACGCATTTCTGATGAGAATAAGACCTATTTACATGGAAAAAATGGTAAAAACACACCCAAAAATGGGAATAAAAATTAATATGGAAAAACTTGGCATTCAAAACAAAGAAGAATAAAAACAAAAAATCCATGGGAAAGTGGCAGATAGGATGGCTAAGATAAAACATGGTTCTGGGGGCGGGAGAGCATATTCACATGGAAAAAATGGCAAAATACAGACGAAAACAAAGATGAAAATTAATATGAGAAAATTTGTGCATCAAAACGGAGTGCAATGAAAAAAAAAATATCGGGGGAAACCGGTGGGATAGGATTATTAGGTCAGAATGCATTTCCAGTGGCGTTAAGGGGAGTTCACATGGAAAAAATAGAAAAAATGAGCATGAGAATATACAAAAAAATTAATAACATAAAATCGGAGGACCGAAACAAGATGGATTAAAAAGAAAAATTATGCAGGGGAGAAAGCCAGACAAGGCTATCTGATCAAAGTCAAAGTCCAAGGAAAATAGGGTAGGCTCACATGAAAAAAGAGTCAAATCACACTCGAGAATTTCCAACAATAAGAAAAATTTAATAATGGTCAAACCATGCATCAAAAGAACAATAAGTAAAAAGGAAAAATGTAAAGAGGAAGGTGTTGACCGGTCAAGATTGTGGGAGAGAAGGAAGGAGTCTCACTTGTAGCTTTCTTGCTTGCACAATGGGAGAATACACACAAAGGTGGAGGCTGAAAACAGTTTTCCTCTTCTTAGTTGTGTAAGCCAAAAGAACTCAAGTACAAGGAAATAGAAGAACCCTATATATGGGTCTCAAACCAAACTCAACTAACTAAGGTGGCATACTAACTGAGCCACGAACTAGAGTAGATAAGGATAGCTATCATGTAGCTATTATTCATGGGCGGTGTACCAACCGCATCTACAACTGACACGTCGGTGACATAAATGCACAATGGTCACCCTGGCATATCACAAGTGGAGCTCGATATCTCAACACTCCCCCTCGAGCTCAATCCCAAATCCTACACACCAAGCAGGTCTCTGAACTTGCGCAGCTTCTCTGCGCCCAATGCCTTCATGAATATATCAGCTACCTGATCCTCTGTGCTGACATAAACTAGATCAATAAGACCTAGTAAAACCCTCTCCCGCACATAATGATAATGCACCTCAATGTGCTTTGTTCTAGCATGATAGACTGGGTTATTTGCCAAGTGTATACTACTCATGTTGTCACAATAAATGACAACTGGCCCATCTGTAGACTGATGCATATCATAAAGTAGCTTATGCAACCAAGCTACCTCACATGCAGCCATTGATGTGCCCCTGTACTCAGCCTCTGTGCTGGATAAGGCAACTGTAGGCTGTTTCTTGCTGCTCCAAGTGACTGCAGCACTCCCAAAAGAGAACACATATCCACTGGTAGATCGTCTGTCAGAAATGCTACCAGCCCAATCAGCATCAGTGTATCCATGCAATTGTATCTGAACCCCAGTCTCATAAAATAGTCCATACTGCAATGTGGACTTCACATACCTGAGTATGCGTCTAGCCGCATCCAAATGCGGTTTTCTTGGAGCCTGCATAAACTAACTTACAAATCCAACAGCATAGCTCAAATCTGGACTGGTAATAGTCATATAAATCAAGCTTTCTACTATGCATCTGTACATAGTAGGGTCTTCCAAAAGCTCACTTGCATCTGCGCTCAGCTTCACATTCTGCTCCAAAGGAACTGAAATAGGCTTACAGCCTGTCATCCCATATTTGGACAGCATGTCCAATCCATATTGCCTTTGCAAGAGCTATATCCCACTTGGTGATCTAATCACCTCAATGCCCAAGAAATAACGCAGCTCTCCCAAATCCTTCATCTCAAGCTTCTGCTTCAATAGAATTTTCACATGAAAGATATATTCATCACTGTCACTTGTCATAATCAAATCATCAACATAAATGACAAGTAGCATAATACCTTTCTCTGTTTTTCTCACATAAAGTGAGAAATCTGCCTTGGAAATCTGAAAGCCAATAGTGACAAGATACTATCCTATCTTGTCAGACCATGCTCTAGGTGCTTGCTTCAAGCCATACAAAGCTTTCTTCAACCTGCAAACAAACTCAGGATGAACAGCATGCACATAACCTGGTGGCTGCTCCATATAGACCTCTTCTTGCAAATCACCATGCAAGAGGGCATTCTTTACATCCATCTGATGTAAAGACCATCCCTTTGATGCAGCCATATCGTTGCCATCCTTGCAATCGGACTGAATGTTTCTTCATAGTCAATGCCATATGTTTGTGCATACCCCTTGACTACTAATCTTGCCTTGTATCTGTTCACAGAACCATCTGCATTGTGCTTCACCTTATAAACCCACTTACAGCCAATTGCATTCTTACCTTTAGGCAAAGGTACCAATTCCCATGTAGCATTTTCTTCCAAGGCATCCATTTCTTCATCCATGGCTTTCTCCCATTTTTATTTTCCCATGGCTTGCTCAAAAGAAGTGGGTTCTGGTTCCTGTATCACTTTGACCATATATGCATAGTGAATGGCTGTAAATCCATCATATTTCAGCCTATCCACAAGATACCTAGCTCTCGTAGACCTGCGCAAAGTAGGTTCACTCCCAGGTGCTCTCAAAACATCCATGGTCTTCCTTACTCCAGGTGTAACAATAGAAGGAATACCCAACTCATCATCAATGCTCTGTTCTGAGCCACTGGATTCACCATCCACATAAGAGTGACCTACATTCACATCAAACATGGGCTGATCAACCTTCTCTTTTCCTTTTTGTGATACCTGCATACCACTATCTGCATTGCTTTGAGAAGATTCTCTTGATCTCAATCTGCCTGTCCATGGCGAAGAATGTGAACCACTGCAAGAGGACGCTCCAGGTCCACTAATATTTTGTGACTGCTGTTGTGAATTCTGTGCAGCATTACCATTTTGTGCATCTACATCATCAATCACATTTACTGGTTTATACTAGCTACTCATCTCATCAAAAACAATATCTCTGCTCACTGTAAACTTACGACTAGAAGGGTTATAGCATCTATACCCTTTTTGCTGCAGAGAGTAACCAATAAAGATGCACTTCTCAGCTTTTGGATCCATCTTGGATCTCAATTCATCTGGCACATGTACATAGGCAATGCAACCAAAAATTTTTAAATGAGAAATATCTGGTTTCCTACTAGTATACCTCTCCTCTGGAGTCATCCCATGTATTGCTGCAGTGGGAGTCCTGTTCATTATAGAGACTGCTGTAGCAACTGCCTCAGCCTAATAAAAATCTGGCAGGTCTTTTTCATTGAGCATGGCACGAGATACCTCTCCAATATGCCTGTTTTTCCTTTCTGCAATTCCATTTTGTTGTGGGGTATGAGTGCATGAATATTGCTGCTTTATGCCATGCTCCTGCAAGAACCTTGCAAACTCATTTGAGAGGTACTCTCCCCCTCCATCTGACCTTAGGCATTTTATTTGCAGGCCTGTTTCTTTTTCAACCATAGCTTTAAGAGTTTTGAAATGCCCAAAAACTTTACTTTTCTTTTTCATAAAATACACCCAAACTTTTCTGCTATAGTCATCAATAAAAGTAACAAAATAATGACAGCCTCCAAGAGATGCAGCTTTAGTAGTCCACACACATCAGAGTGGATTAATTCCAATGGCTTCTCACTCTCTTGAACATGTCTAGGAAATGGTTTCCTTGTCTGTTTTTCAAATTGGCAAGCTTCACATACCTTATGTATTTCTGCAACCTTGAATTTAGGCAATCCCGCAACAATATTTTGGGCCTGCATTGATGCATCATCACGAGACTCAGGCATGGTGTTTGCAGGTGGCAATATATGATATTTCTATAACCTGAAAAAATCATAAAACACCTTGAAAAATCCATCCATGTTTGCAATAATAGTGTTAAAAAAAAAAACAATGAAGTCTGTGTGCAAGGTACCTGAATAACATCTCCTCAACAAAGCATCCATGAGGATTAAATCTGACCTGCAAGCCCTGCTCAACCATTTGACCAACAGAAACCAAATTCTTGGTGATATTCGGGACATGAAATACATCGGACAGGTATTTCTTTTTCCCATCCTGCATAGACAAAGGAATTTTTTCAATCTGCACAATAGGATGTGCAGTATCATCACCAGTCTCCACAAATCCTGGTTTTTTCATTTTCCTTGCATCCTCCATCCATTCTGCATGACCTGTCATGTGGTTTGATGCACCTGAGTCAACATACCACACATCGTTGCTTTCTTCTGCACTTGTCACAGAATTGTTCATGTGCTGCACCATAAACAAATGCTCATTTCTATCATCACCCTGTCTATTAGAAGATGCATAATTCCCTTGTTGCAATTTTCCATTCATGATGTCATTCTGCTTTTTATAGCAGCCTTTAGCCATATGACCCATTTTACCACAGTAGTAGCATTCAACATTGCTGTTTGCATTTTGGCCTCTTTGCCATCCACCACGACCTCTTTGGCTCCCCCTGCCTCTAGAGTTACCACGTCCTCCTCCATAGGACTGGTTTTCTTGAGTTTGCTGCATATTTTGATTTCTACCACGGCCTCCAAATCGGCCTCCTCTACCTCTGCCTCTACCTCTTCGAGCATTTGAGTAGAAGACAGCTTCTTTTGAAGTTCCTCCTGAAGAAGATGCACCACCATTTCTCTGCTCCTCTGATATTAGAAGAGCAATCAACTCCTCAAAATCAGGAAATCTTTCACGGTCGGAAATGGATGTTCGGAACTGTGCATAATCCTTTCCTAGACCATTCAAGGTCACGGAAACTAAATCATCATCTTCCACTGGCGACCCAATGGAAGCAAGTGCATCCGCAATCTTCTTCACCTTCATGTGGTAGTCATTGATGCTCATATTTTCTCTTTGCACATTATGCAACTCTTGCTTGAGCTGCATTTTCCTGGCTTGCGTATTTGTGCTATACATTTTTGCAAAGTATCACATGCCTCCTTTGGCGTACTTGCATCCTGAATATGCACAATCATAGAGTTTGAAATACTGATAGACAGCCAGTACATAACTTTCCTGGCTCTCTCATGCCATGCTTTAAATGCTTGCATTTGTTGTTGATTGGGAACATCAGGAAGAACTGCTTTTTCTTCATTTCCTGCAACGAATTCCCAATATCCTTTTCCCATGAGGAAATTTGTCATTCTAAACTTCCATGCTTGGAAGTTGTTCTTGTCAAGCTTTTCAGTGACAATCTGTGAAAGAGAATCAGACGCCATTACAGAACACTGCAAAAAATTCTGTCACTGCAAAGTTGCACAGTATAAAACTGGGCCTTTTCCTGAGTGCATGCAGAAAACTTCCGCCTCCAAAACAGGCCCCGAAATGGCCTCAAATCAAAAAATCAGGGTCGCCAAAGGCTAAAGCCCTTTCCTGCAGCATATACTGCCCTCTTGCTTCATCGTGAAGGGCGTCTCAACCTGAGACAATGCACTCTTGCAATTTCCGGCAGTGCTACCTGCAGAGATCTGCTCCCAAAACAGAAAATGAAAGCAACATTGCTCCTCTTACCAGAACACCGCGAACTTGGTTTGCTTTCTTGAGCTCCTTACCACGAACAAGGCTCTGATACCATGTCAAGATTGTGGGAGAGAAGGAAGGAGTCTCACTTGTAGCTTTCTTGCTTGCACAATGGGGGAATACACACAAAGGTGGAGGCTGAAAACAATTTTCCTCTTCTTAGTTGTGTAAGCCAAAAGAACTCAAGTACAAGGAAATAGAAGAACCCTATATATGGGTCTCAAACCAAACTCAACTAACTAAGGTGGCATACTAACTGAGCCACCAACTAGAGTAGATAAGGATAGCTATCATGTATCTATTATTCATGGGCGGTGTACCAACCGCATCTACAACTGAAACATCGGTGACATAAATGCACAACGGTCACCCTGGCATATCAGAAGTGGAGCTCGATATCTCAACAGTTGTCACATCAGATTGCTATTCTAAAGAAAAAAATGTATGTTTGTATGAAAACATATCCTAAGTGCGTAAAATTCTTCAAAAATTAATAACTCATGAACCGTGGCTCAGAATTGGGGGTAGTTAAAAAGGACAAGTAGCCAATTTCAAAGGGACAAATAGGACTATAAGGCTAGATTTTAATTTTGGGGAACATAGAATGAGTTCACATGGAAAAATGGTAAAAGAATGGATAAAGACAAACAGACAAGTAACAGCCCCAGGAGGAGGTAAAAATAGGACAGGTGGTGAGAAATGGACCCCATCAGGGAAAAATCAGAACAATGTATACTTGAATGATCCAATATAGGGATGTTTTCATGAGGATATACAAAACAAACATGTAGGGATATGTCCCCATACTTAAGATCTTACTAAATCGGGTTGACTAATCATCAGGGACCTAACACTTAATCACCACTCATACTTGTACATTCCCATACTTAAAACATGACCAACACTTGTAAGAAAAAGGGGTGGGGTTAGAAAAATTTAGCCTGATTTGTAGATGGTCAAAGTGAACCGACTGACACGTAAAGGATCGTAATCATTAGTAGGGTACCACGGCTCACCATATCATACTCATCTAGCATGGCAAGGACCATGCAACAACACCGAGGGAGGTAGCATTGTTGATGAAGTTTTGATAAGTCATTGATGGGTGAAGTATACATTACTTAATCTCGACATTCACTCATGTTGGAATGATAGATCAGTTACTTGCCCCACAACTGACATCACTCGATTGAATCATGATTGAAACCCAAATCTCACACCCAGTTTAGAAATTGACGAGAGGGATGGTTCAAAAGGAGTATGCTGGTGTGCATAATTGATGGTGCATCGGTGTATCTAGAATAGTGCAAGACGGAAGGTCAGGGAGCCTTATCGTGCAGTGCGTCGAATAGAATGATGTGTGTAATGATAATGGAGGAGGCTCATCCCATGTGTGCATAGGGAAATGATAACGTACCTAACTCCAATTGGCAAAATGCCCCTTAATCCTCACCTCTCAGTTGATGAAGGGGAAATCAATCACGCTCAGCCCTCCCTTTTCTCACACTCTATTGATGATTATAGGAGAGCAACCCGTTCCTCACACCCATTGATGTAATCCTTACTACCACTTGTGTGAAGGTTGTATGCCTTGTGCACAATTGATGGTACAGTAGTGCATCATGTACTCATGTCCCGGCATACGCTGCGAGAAGGAAGGCCAGGGAGCCTCATAGTGCCATGCACATGAACAAATTGTGCTTTGTGTATTGAGAGGCCCATCCTGTGCGTGCAACACTCCATTCACATAGCTCACCTCTCGATTGAATGTAAAGGGCAAGGATTGGTTACTCACCCCAACCTTTGTCTCACACTCTGTTGATAGATACAGATGATGGCAGCCCATATTCACATCCCCATCCGGTTAGGATGAAATCTCTCATCACTCAAGGGTTGTCAATGAAGATCGGCTTCATCTGGTTAATGAGTCAACTTGTATTAGTTTATGAAGAGGTGTACCCAGGGAGGTAGCCAACATGTCTGGTACTTGGATTGCATATCGGAAATGTCATCTACTATAGGAGTCAAAGGCACTAAGGAAGTTGCAAGATACACCACACCAAGGGAGGTGGCTTTGGAGCTGCACCTTGGAAAAGTTTTGCTAGTGATTCAGCTATCCTAGACTGTGGGGTGTGACCACCTTTTCCGTAGCCAACTTCCCATCCTAGGGTATGTGCTACCTTTTCTTGGAATGAGGCCTATTATGACAAGGAATTTCTTCATTTTCTCCCATAGCAACTTTGATTTTTTTTCTCTTTTTTTCTTTTTCCCTACTCCTAAGGGTGTCTCTACCTTTTCTTGAAGAATAGATCGGCATGATAAGGACCGAAGTCCTTTTCTCCCAAAGTATCCTCCCACAGGGTTCATCATGGCATGCTTTCAACACTATTCCAATCTCATCTCTTGCAATACATTTGCGCAGTACTTCATCTTTGCCTTTATTATATAGTGCACCACCTAACAAGGTATAGGAGGCTAAATCCAATATAAGCTTCTTCTTCTCATGATTGGAAATACTAGGAGGATACTATTGTATTTCCAAGAGGTTGGCTATGTCTGCATACCACGGGGTTACAAATTTTGACTAGAAAAAGGGAAGCATCAGGAAGTTCTAGGTCCTCCTACTCCTCTTCATCGCTTTGAGGGATTTGTAACAACAGATGATCAGCCACCAAGACATGGGAGCAACTAGGCTTAGTAATTACCTCAAAGTCGAACTCTTAAAATAGAAGGAGCGATCTCATCATTCTTCCCTTTGCATCTGCTTCATTCATCAAGAAGGACAGGGCCTCATGGTCCACATAGAATTTAAAATGCGTTAACAATAGATAGTGTCAGAATTTCTCCAAAGCAAACACCATTGCCAAGCACTCAAGTTCCGTCATTGTATAGTTTCTTTCTCTATCAGTTACTTTTCGGCTGAATATATTGATCTAACTTCGAGGAGCCTTTTTGGCATAAGACTGTGCCTAGGCCTTCAATTGATGCATCAGTGTGCACATGGAATGTCAAGATTGTGGGAGAGAAGGAAGGAGTCTCACTTGTAGCTTTCTTGCTTGCACAATGGGGGAATACACACAAGGGTGGAGGCTGAAAACTGTTTTCCTCTTCTTAGTTGTGTAAGCAAAAAAACTCTAGTACAAGGAAATAGAAGAACCCTATATATGGGTCTCAAACCAAACTCAACTAACTAAGGTGGCATACTAACTGAGCCACGAACTAGAGTAGATAAGGATAGCTATCATGTAGCTATTATTCATGGGCGGTGTACCAACCGCATCTGCAACTAACAAGTCGGTGACATAAATGCACAACGGTCACCCTAGCATATCACGAGTGGAGCTCGATATCTCAACACTCCCCCTCAAGCTCAATCCCAATTCCTGCACACCAAGCAGGTCTCTGAACTTGTGCAGCTTCTCTGCGCCCAATGCCTTTGTAAATATGTCAGCTACCTGATCCTCTGTGCTGACATAAACTAGATCAATAAGACCTAGTAAAACCCTCTCCCGCACATAGTGATAATGCACCTCAATGTGCTTTGTTCTAGCATGATAGACTGGGTTATTTGCCAAGTATATACTACTCATGTTGTCACAATAAATGACAACTGGCCCATCTATAGACTGATGCATATCATAAAGTAGCTTATGCAACCAAGCTACCTCACACGTAGCCATTGCTGCACCCCTGTACTCAGCCTCTGTGCTCGACAAGGCAATTGTAGGCTGTTTCTTGCTGCTCCAAGTGACTGCAACACTCCCAAAAGAGAACACATATCCACTGGTAGATCGTCTATCAGAAATACTACCAGCCCAATTAGCATCAGTGTATCCATGCAGCTGTATCTGAACCCCAGTCTCATAAAGTAGTCCATACTGCAATGTGGACTTTACATACTTGAGTATGCGTCTAGCCACATCCAAATGCGGTTTCCTTGGAGCCTGCATAAACTGACTTACCAATCCAACAGCATAGCTCAAATCTGGCTTGGTAATAGTCATATAAATCAAACTTCCTACTATGTGTCTGTACATAGTAGGGTCTTCCAGAAGCTCACCTGCATCTGCGCTCAGCTTCACATTCTGCTCCAAAGGAACTGAAATAGGCTTACAGCCTGTCATCCCATATTTGGACAGCATGTCCAATCCATACTGCCTCTGCAAGAGCTGTATCCCACTTGGTGATCTAATCACCTCAATGCCCAAGAAATAACGTAGCTCTCCCAAATCCTTCATCTCAAACTTCTGCTTCAATAGCATTTTCACATGAAGGATATCTTCATCACTGTCACCTGTCATAATCAAATCATCAACATAAATGACAAGCAGCATAATACCTTTCTCTGTTTTTCTCACATAAAGTGAGAAATCTGCCTTGGAAATCTCAAAGCCAATAGTGACAAGATACTGTCCTATCTTGTCAGACCATGCTCTAGGTGCTTGCTTCAAGCCATACAAGGCTTTCTTCAACCTGCAAACAAACTCAGGATGAACAACATGCACATAACCTGGTGGCTGCTCCATATAGACCTCTTCTTACAAATCACCATGCAAGAAGGCATTCTTTACATCCATCTGATGTAAAGACCATTCCTTTGATGTGCCATAGCAATGACTGCTCTTACGGTTGCCATCCTTGCAACCGGACTGAATGTTTCTTCATAGTCAATGCCATATGTTTGTGCATACCCCTTGACTACTAATCTTGCCTTGTATCTGTTCACAGAACCATCTGCATTGTGCTTCACCTTATAAACCCACTTACAGCCAATTGCATTCTTACCTTTAGGCAAAGCTACCAATTCCCATGTAGCATTTGCTTCCAAAGCATCCATTTCTTCATCCATGGCTTTCTCCCATTTTTCTTTTCCCATGGCTTGCTCAAAAGAAGTGGATTCTGGTTCCTGTATCACTTTGACCATATATGCATAGTGAATGGCTGTAAATCCATCATATTTCAGCCTATCCACAGGATACCTAGCTCTCGTAGACCTACGCAAAGTAGGTTCACTCCCAGGTGCTCTCAAAACATCCCTGGTCTTCCTTACTCCAGGTGTAACAATAGAAGGAATACCCAACTCATCATCAATGCTCTGTTCTGAGCCACTGGATTCACCATCCACATAAGAGTGACCTGCATTCACATCAAACATGGGCTGATCAACCTTCTCTTTTCCTTTTCGTGATACCTGCATACCACTATCTGCATTGCTTTGAGAAGATTCTCTTGATCTCAATCTGCCTGTCCATGGTGAAGAATGTGAACCACTGTTAGAGGACGCTCCAGGTCCACTAATATTTTGTGACTGTTGCTGTGAATTCTGTGCAGCATTACCATTTTGTGCATCTACATCATCAATCACATTTACTGGTTTATACCAGCTACTCATCTCATAAAAAACAACATCTCTACTCACTGTAAACTTACGAGTAGAAGGGTTATAGCATCTATACCCTTTTTGCTGCAGAGAGTAACCAATAAAGATGCACTTCTTAGCTTTTGGATCCAACTTGGATCTCAACTCATCTAGCACATGTACATAGGCAATGCAACCAAAAATTTTCAAATGAGAAATATCTGGTTTTCTACCAGTATACCTCTCCTCTGGAGTCATCCCATGTATTGCTGCAGTGGGAGTCCTGTTCATTATATAGACTGCTGTAGCAACTGCTTCAGTTCAGTAAAAATCTGGCAAGTCTTTCTCGTTGAGCATGGCGCGAGATACCTCTCCAATATGCCTATTTTTCCTTTCTGCAATTCCATTTTGTTGTGGGTTATGACTGCATGAATATTGTTGCTTTATGCCATGCTCCTGCAGGAACCTTGCAAACTCATTTGAGAGGTACTCTTCCCCTCCATCTGACCTTAGGCATTTTATTTGCAGGCCTGTTTCTTTTTTAACCATAGCTTTAAGAGTTTTGAAATGCCCAAAAACTTCACTTTTCTTTTTCATAAAATACACCGAAACTTTTCTGCTATAGTCATCAATAAAAGTGACAAAATAATGACAGCCTCCAAGAGATGCAGCTTTAGTAGTCCACACATCAGAGTGGATTAATTCCAATGGCTTCTTACTCTCGATGTGCTAAGCCAATATCTTGTAATCATCAAGCCACATGCAGGTCAAAGACTGCCAAAATACTCTTGGTATTAGAGTATTATGATGCAAAGGATGGAGAAGATCTTGTTGAAGACCATTTTGGTATGGGTACACAACAAGAACCTCAGTTCAAGAAAGAAGATCATGGGCAGCATGTGGATTTGGATGATCATGACCCCATGTGGGAGCCCCGTCAGTCCACAGACCTGTAGTTTAAATGCTTGGACATCACTAAGAATGCAGGGTCCATGAATATGCAACACTTAGGGGCTGATGCAATCCATGCAATGGTGACGTCATCCTCATATGCTTCAGTCATACAGAGCATGGTGATGCCTGAGAGGTTTATGGAAGAGCTAGCGAATACCACCATGCTGATCATGCTTCCAGCTGTACTTGACTTTGACCTTATGGAAGCTGATCCAATGCATGGCAGCGATGCCACTTTCCCTTTTGATCCGGGTGGCTACAAGCTGACCTTGACCCTCTGCATAGACTAGTACTACTCTTGAATATTAGGCAATCTTTTAGTGGGTCTATGCCAAGAACCCCCCCACTATCTTTTGCCACTTGTAATGTTGTACAGAGTAGTACTCTGCAGCCCACTATTTGGCTATACCAATAAGTCCGATCTTTGTTTTGGAGGACAAAAAATTCATTTTGAGTGAGGATGGATTGTAATGGAGGGAAATACTTAGGTCAAGTTGACCTAAGTATAAAAAATATAAGGGACACTGCATAGGGACCATTTTTTTAAAATATACATCTATCCTTTCACCTTCTTCACCTTCTTCCCTGTCCTTCCATGGTTGCCAGCCATTTCTCTCTCCTCTTCTTTCCTTTCTCTCTCTACTCCTAGTATTTCTCTCTCCTCGTCACCCTCTTTCTCTCTCCTCTTTGCAGTCTCTCCCTTCTCTCCTTCTCTCTCCTAGGTCTCCTTCATTACAAGCAACTACTCACAAACTTGGCAAATTCCCTCATAAGGAACACCAGTTTAAAGCTTCATGCAACTATCTAAACATGGACTGTCACTATAGCAAAGGTTCTATCAGCACCAGCAGGAGGCCATTTGCATTATATCTTCCAAAGGCAGAAATTATGTGGAGGAACTCAAATCTAGGTTGGGAATTGCTACATGTGCCTTGGCCATTTTTGACCCAAGGGAATGACTCACATTATTCACCTTGGACCCAAACTCAAAGCCAGATGATTGGTCATTTGCATGGCATGCGCTATAATGATCAAGAATTGAGAGATGTGGGAATATTGCAACCAACATCCATTTAGCCATGAGACATACATCATGAGTCACTTACTAAAGAGCCCATTATAGTAGAGTCTCTTGAGGACATAGTGTTAACCCTCAAACGAACGAAGGTGGAAAATTGGGAAAAGCTAAAGCAGAAGACAAATACAAAGGCCAAGGCAAAGAGAAACGGAAGACAAAGACGCACAAGGAGAAAAGTCCTAAATAAGGGAGAAAGGTGCGCAAGGAAAAGCGCAAGTCAATACTTTAGTAAAAGAGTGCAATCGCATCATGGTTTAATTCAAGGAGCGTCGGGATCTCACTCGTGCAATTTATAAATGTGGACGGGCGGCGGAAAGGAAGCTAGGAAGATAGAAGGACAATGGGAAAAAGGGCCTAGACTACAACTGGCCATATAGAAAAGAGGAAAAGGAGATGACCGCCCAAAAGGGATTTAGGGTT
Source organism: Lygodium microphyllum (assembly GCF_053477565.2). Classification (NCBI taxonomy): domain Eukaryota; kingdom Viridiplantae; phylum Streptophyta; class Polypodiopsida; order Schizaeales; family Lygodiaceae; genus Lygodium; species Lygodium microphyllum. The sequence continues at coordinate 103,617,118 of NC_141135.1, forward strand.
TTGTATATAAAGTTGAAAAGTGAATGAGAAGCTCATTCTAATGTGTGGCCAAAAGTAGCTCTCCTCTTCTTCTTCTTCTTCTTCTTCTTCTTGCTTGCTTGAGCTTGTTCTTGAGAGAGGGAGTGTGAGAGTGTGAGGGAGTGAGTGTGTGAGGGTGAGGGACCGGGAAGGAGAAGCTCTCCATCTTCTCCTCTCTTCTTCTCTTCTCTTCTCTTCTCTTGTCTTGCTCATGGCAATGGAGCTTGGAGCGTGGAGCTTGAGGATGGGAGCTTGCTTGAAGCTTGCACTTGGATCGTGGAGCCACCGGAGTGCACGAGAGAGGAGGTAACTCGATCGGCATGGAGGTAAGCTCACTACACTTGTAGATATGGATGGCGCGTCGGCTATGTGAGAGGTAGCCATTAGTGCTCGGCTTAGAATGCTTGAACAATAAGCGGTCCGTGGGTCTTGGCGGTTGAACGAAAGCTCCCACATTTTGGTTTCATTGCCGGGACCTACGAATTCAAGCCTTGAGCACTTGCGTACTTCGAATCGAGCATTGGAGTAGGGTTTTCCCCGAACCGGTGCTTGAGGTAGATAGGTAGAAGCGAGGGAGTTTGAAGAGGTATTCGATCTCCTTAACAAGTAGGTTTTTGATTTGTTGTTGAATATTAGAGTAGGACCATTCATCTCCATTTCTGGTTTTGATTTTTGTTGATTAGGGTAAGGTTAGGATAGGAAAAAAGAAGGAAAACAGTAGGGTTTTCTGTTGCTGTATAACAAGCTGAAACAGGGAAATAGGGGCACATATCCAGATTTTTGGCTGGAAGAGTATGACGGACTAACCTTTGAGGTCACAACATGCTGGAATGGGGCAATAAGAGCAGGGAACCAGGACATGCCACATTTGACATCCTGCCCTCTGAGAAGAGAGCAAGCTGGAGAGCCAAGGAGAGAGAGAGAGAGAGAGAGAGAGAGAGAGAGAGAGAGAGAGAGAGAGAGAGAGAGAGAGAGAGAGAGAGAGAGAGAGAGAGAGAGAGAGAGAGACCTGCGGGGAGATCGTCAGCATGCTGGTCGATTCGAGTGCCACACCATTTTCAGGTACACCAGGCGTTTTCCTCAATGGCTTTGCATCTAATTAGGTGGCTCGGCACGATTTGGTGAAGTAGATGTCAGTCTAAAGCGTCACGTGCAACTCGCGGGCCATCGGCCGTGCAGTCGGACCAGTTGGTCCGAGTCCCAAAATAGGATTGCCCTATCTCTAGAGTCGGACCGTTCGACTCCAAAAATCGGACCACCTTTCCAATCCGATTCCCAGAATCGGACCAGCAGTCCAGAGTCGGACCACCCAGAACGGACCACCCTAGAGTCGGACCACCCAGAGTCAGACCACCTTTGCTTGTCAGATCGGACACTCAACCGTTCGATTTCGAAAATCAGACACTTGGACCCTGGAAATCAGACACAAGGAATTGGACCACTCAAAATCGAACACCTGTCAAAATCGGACGTCCGATTTCAGAAATCGCATGTGACCAAAATCTGACCATTGGGCCGATCGGACCAACCCAAAATCGTACGTTCGATTCTAATAATCGGACAGGAAATTGTCAAAATCGGACAGGTATCTAGAACACAAATTTTGACACATCTAAACCCCGAAATTGACCCCAAAGGCTATGTAGAGCTAAAGGCACATCACAGATTCATTACTGGGCTAAAACTTAAGCAAGTAGTTCAAAATTTGTCTATAAACGGTCCTCCAAATTGCTCATGGCGTTTACTGTAACGGCCCTGCGCGCCGGGGGGACTACCCCCCTTGGACCCCCGCAAAAGGGGGCTCTGTCCCCTCCGCTCCTCCCCCAAGTAGGTTGGAGAGAAAACGTGCGCCATGACAGGTCCTCCAAATTGAACCCTAGTGTAGTAATGGCTCTACACGAGCATGGATTCTCACTTGCAAAAGCGCAACCAAAAGCCCATACCTGAACAGAGAGAAACATAGACCCTAGAACATCAATGGGCCAATCTAGCCATCAAGGGAAAAAAGGCCACACTACGAGAACACAAAGAAATTGTGTTCAGACCATGTCTAGTCAAAGTGAAATGCAACATCAGCAAGCTACAAATGCCAAGATGACTAGACATGACCCTCTTGACGAGAGATGTACCTTGAGCAACACTACACAGATGACCCAAGACATTGGTGGAGAATCCACGTCTAGTCATGCAATTGGGGACTCGAGGGCATCTGTCAGAAGGCTTAAATTTACAAGCCAAGACCCGGAAGATGAAGACATAGTACTACCTGCTTATCTTAGGGTCAAAATCACCGCGAAAAGAGAGCATACTATCGATGCTCTGATTGATGAAGGAGCATATTTTAATATCTTGACTTATGAATCATGGACCCTACTAGGCCAATCAGAGCTCACACTGACTAATGCAACTCTTAGCCCTTACGGGGGACACCCACAAGCACTCCTAGGGAAGTGCAGAATCCTTGCGACAATTGAAACTAAAAGCTTGCCTATCCTATTTCATGTTCCTCTGAATAGTGCTAGCTGCGGGAAGGAAACCCTCCTAGGAAGACTCTTCAAAAGGGCAACCAAGTGTGAGGCCGACTATGTAGCATAGAGGATACACCTGACACTACCGGGTGTTAGGATAGTCACAACCTTTAGCAAGGGTGACCTCATCAAACCTCGAGGGAAATGCAAGGAGGGTGCTGACATAATAGTCAAGCCTGCTAACGAGAGCAAGGACTTGTTGGAAGAGTTGATACAAGCACAGGTCGAACAACGAGATCCAGTGAGTGACACCATGCTTGAAATAAGAAGGTCAAGAGACAGGGCCAAGGACAGGCTTTGGACTTACAAATATCATAGAAGACCCCAAAAGAAGCCCAAGCCTTATAGACGCAGGCACCGATGGAGGGTCAGCACGATGCCGCGATGGATATCCAAAGCGTTGCTATGTGCTCAAGGGTACTACACAGGTAACCGATGGATTTGGGTACCAAAATCCCTTGCTAAACCACCTCTATCAGTTGAAGGCCAGATTGCATCAAAAGCAATGAAGCACAAGAGGAGACCTAAGAGAAACTCCAGGTCTCGAGGCAAGAAACCAAACATGAGTGTTCGAAAGAAAGAGCCTCAGCCTAGCATGCTTAATAAGCAGATGTCATATGTAACCATTGAGCGTGCACAAAGACCATTAGTGCTCAAGGATCTTTTGACTTCCCAAGAGGATAATGAGCACCAAAGGCACAACGCTATTTATGAGAAGGATGATTTCTCAACGAAGCAAATGGCACAATCGTCTAATAGCCTCGAGCAAATCATTCAGCCAGTGCCAAGTCCACCTAAGAGTCCTAGATCTCCTACACCCTCTTTTTCCAAAAGGACACAGGAAGCACTACAGTAGTCGTCAAGGGCGACTGCTCAATCCCAATCTCTATCTCCATCTAAGCTTCCAAATGTCCAAAAGGTGGGACATGACACCATCCGTAGCTCTCGGCCCAAGGATATGCTGAGCAACCTAATGTGACCAGATCAACTCATGCTCGATCTACACAGATGAATGCTCAAGGGGCAACAAAAGACACGACCACTTCTGATCACCCTAGGGATGTGACACCGCAATCCACCAAGGGTAGCTGTCAAGATTGTGGGAGAGAAGGAAGGAGTCTCGCTTGAAGCTTTCTTGCTTGCACAATGAGGGAAGACACACAAGGGTGGAGGCTGAAAACAGTTTTCCTCTTCTTAGTTGTGTAAGCCAAAAGAACTCTTTTACAAAGAAATAGAAGAACCCTATATATGGGTCTCAAACCAAACTCAACTAACTAAGGTGGCATACTAACTGAGCCACGAACTAGAGTAGATAAGGATAGCTATCATGTAGCTATTATTCATGGGCGGTATACCAACCGCATCTGCAACTAACACGTCGGTGACATAAATGCACAACGGTCACCCTGGCGTATCACGAGTGGAGCTCGATATCTCAACACTCCCCCTCGAGCTCAATCCCAATTCCTGCACACCAAGCAGGTCTCTGAACTTGCGCAGCTTCTCTGCGCCCAATGCCTTCGTAAATATGTCAGCTACCTGATCCTCTGTGCTGACATAAACTAGATCAATAAGACCTAGTAAAACCCTCTCCCGCACATAGTGATAATGCACCTCAATGTGCTTTGTTCTAGCATGATAGACTGGGTTATTTGCCAAGTGTATAATACTCATGTTGTCACAATAAATGACAACTGGCCCATCTGTAGACTGATGCATATCATAAAGTAGCTTATGCAACCAAGCTACCTCACATGCAGCCATTGCTGCACCCCTGTACTCGGCCTCTGTGCTCGACAAGGCAACTGTAGGCTGTTTCTTGCTGCTCCAAGTGACTGCAGCACTCCCAAAAGAGAACACATATCCACTGGTAGATCGTCTATCAGAAATGCTGCCAGCCCAATCAGCATCAGTGTATCCATGCAACTGTATCTGAACCCCAGTCTCATAAAATAGTCCATACTGCAATGTGGACTTCACATACCTGAGTATGCGTCTAGCCGCATCCAAATGCGATTTCCTTGGAGCCTGCATAAACTGACTTACCAATCCAACAGCATAGCTCAAATCTGGCCTGGTAATAGTCATATAAATCAAGCTTCCTACTATGCGTCTGTACATAGTAGGGTCTTCCAGAAGCTCACCTGCATCTGCGCTCAGCTTCACATTCTGCTCCAAAGGAACTGAAATAGGCTTACAGCCTGTCATCCCATATTTGGACAGCATGTCCAATCCATACTGCCTCTGCAAGAGCTGTATCCCACTTGGTGATCTAAACACCTCAATGCCCAATAAATAACACAGCTCTCCCAAATCCTTCATCTCAAACTTTTGCTTCAATAGCATTTTCACATGAAGTATATCTTCATCACTGTCACCTGTCATAATCAAATCATCAACATAAATAACAAGCAGCATAATACCTTTCTCTGTCTTTCTCACATAAAGTGAGAAATCTGCCTTGGAAATCTCAAAGCCAATAGTGACAAGATACTACCCTATCTTGTCAGACCATGCTCTAGGTGCTTGCTTCAAGCCATACAAGGCTTTCTTCAACCTGCAAACAAACTCAGGATGAACAGCATGCACATAACCTGGTGGCTGCTCCATATAGACCTCTTCTTGCAAATCACCATGCAAGAAGGCATTCTTTACATCCATCTGATGTAAAGACCATCCCTTTGATGCAGCCATAGCAATGACTACTCTTACGGTTGCCATCCTTGCAACCGGACTGAATGTTTCTTCATAGTCAATGCCATATGTTTGTGCATACTCCTTGACTACTAATCTTGCCTTGTATCTGTTCACAGAACCATCTGCATTGTGCTTCACCTTATAAACCCACTTACAGCCAATTGCATTCTTACCTTTAGGCAAAGGTACCAATTCCCATGTAGCATTTGCTTCCAAGGCATCCATTTCTTCATCCATGGCTTTCTCCCATTTTTCTTTTCCCATGGCTTCCTCAAAAGAAGTGGGTTCTGGTTCCTGTATCACTTTAACCATATATGCATAATGAATGGCTGTAAATCCATCATATTTCAGCCTATCCACAGGATACCTAGCTCTGGTAGACCTGCGCAAAGTAGGTTCACTCCCAGGTGCTCTCAAAACATCCCTAGTCTTTCTTACTCCAGGTGTAACAATAGAAGGAATACCCAACTCATCATCAATGCTCTGTTCTGAGCCACTGGATTCACCATCCACATAAGAGTGACCTGCATTCACATCAAACATGGGCTGATCAACCTTCTCTTTTCCTTTTCGTGATACCTGTATACCACTATCTGCATTGCTTTGAGAAGATTCTCTTGATCTCAATCTGCCTGTCCATGGCGAAGAATGTGACCCACTGCTAGAGGACGCTCCAGGTCCACTAATATTTTGTGATTGCTGCTGTGAATTTTGTGCAGCATTACCATTTTGTGCATCTACATCATCAATCACATTTACTGGTTTATACCAGCTACTCATCTCATAAAAAACAACATCTCTGCTCACTGTAAACTTACGAGTAGAAGGGTTATAGCATCTATACCCTTTTTGCTGCAGAGAGTAACCAATAAAGATGCACTTCTCAGCTTTTGGATCCAACTTGGATCTCAGCTCATCTGGCACATGTACATAGGCAATGCAACCAAAAATTTTCAAATGAGAAATATCTGGTTTCCTACCAGTATACCTCTCCTCTGGAGTCATTCCATGTATTGCTGCAGTGGGAGTCCTGTTCATTATGTAGACAGCTGTAGCAACTGCTTCAGCCCAATAAAAATCTGGCAAGTCTTTTTCATTGAGCATGGCACGAGATACCTCTCCAATATGCCTGTTTTTCCTTTCTGCAATTCCATTTTGTTGTGGGGTATAACTGCATGAATATTGCTGCTTTATGCCATGCTCCTGCAGGAACCTTGCAAACTCATTTGAGAGGTACTCTCCCCCTCCATCTGACCTCAGGCATTTTATTTGCAGACCTGTTTCTTTTTCAGCCATAGCTTTAAGGGTTTTGAAATGCCCAAAAACTTCACTTTTCTTTTTCATAAAATACACCCAAACTTTTCTGCTATAGTCATCAATAAAAGTGACAAAATAATGACAGCCTCCAAGAGATGCAGCTTTAGTAGTCCACACATCAGAGTGGATTAATTCCAATGGCTTCTCACTCTCTTGAACATGTCTAGGAAATGGTTTCCTTGCCTGTTTTCCAAACTGACAGGCTTCACATACCTTATGCATTTCTGCAACCTTGAATTTTGGCAATCCTGCAACAATATTTTGGGCCTGCATTGATTTAAGTCGCTGTACATTAACATGACCAATGCGTTTATGCCAGATATCAATATCTGCAACTACACCAGTCCCATGTGCAAACATTGCTGCACTCAATTCAGACATGTCTGCATCCAACGTAAACATTCTGCCCTTCTTCTTTCCTTTTGCTATCAAGCGACCTTTATTTTTCATATCCTCAACAAAGCATCCATGAGGATTAAATCTGACCTGCAAGCCCTGCTCAACCATTTGACCGACAGAAACCAGATTCTTGGTGATATTCGGGACATGAAATACATCGGACAGGTATTTCTTTTTCCCATCCTGCATAGACAAGGGAATTTTTCCAATCTGCACAATAGGATGTGCAGTATCATCACCAGTCTCCACAAATCCTAGTTTTTCCATTTTCCTTGCATCCTCCATCCATTCTGCATGACCTGTCATGTGGTTTGATGCACCTGAGTCAACATACCATACATCATTGCTTTCTTCTGCACTTGTCACAGAATTGTTCATGTGCTGCACCATGAACAAATGCTCATTTCTGTCATCACCCTGTCTGCTAGAAGATGCATAATTCCCTTGTTGCAGTTTTCCATTCATGATGTCATTCTGCTTTTTATAGCAGTCTTTAGCCATATGACCCATTTTACCACAGTAGTAGCATTCAACTTTACTGTTTGCATTTTGACCTCTTTGCCATCCACCACGACCTCTTTGGCTCCCCCTGCCTCTAGAGTTACCACGTCCTCCTCCATAGGACTGGTTTTCTTGAGTTTGCTGCATATTCTGATTTCTACCACGGCCTCCAAATCGGCCTCCTCTACCTCTGCCTCTACCTCTTCCAGCATTTGAGTAGAAGACAGCTTCTTTTGAAGTTCCTCTTGAAGAAGATGCACCACCATTTCTCTGTTCCTCAGAAATTAGAAGAGCAATCAACTCCTCAAAATCAGGAAATCTTTCACGAACTGAAATGGATGTCCGAAACTGTGCATAATCCTTTCCTAGACCATTCAAGGTCACAGAAACTAAATCATCATCTTCCACTGGCGACCCAATGGAAGCAAGTGCATCTGCAATCTTCTTCACCTTCATGTGGTAGTCATTGATGCTCATATTTTCTCTTTGCACATTATGCAACTCTTGCTTGAGCTGCATTTTCCTGGCTTGTGTATTTGTACTATACATTTTTGACAAAGTATCCCATGCCTCCTTTGGCGTACTTGCATCCTGAATATGCACAATCATAGAGTCTGAAATACTGATAGACAGCCAGTACATAACTTTCCTGGCTCTCTCATGCCATGCTTTAAATGCCTGCATTTGCTGTTGATTGGGAACATCAGGAAGAACTGGTTCTTCTTCATTTCCTGCAACAAATTCCCAATATCCTTTTCCCATAAGGAAATTCGTCATTCTAAACTTCCATGCTTGGAAGTTATTATTGTCAAGCTTTTCAGTGACAATCTGTGAGAGAGAATCAGATGCCATTACAGAATACTGCAAAAAATTCTGTCACTGCAAAAAACACAGCTTCACCCTCACAAGGGCAAATCTGCAAAACTGGCGAAAGTGGTATTTGACCACACAGTCACTTCCTAGTGACGATTTTGCATCAACAGGCAACAGGGATGATTCTGTAACTCCCAATGTCTCTGCGCACAAGCATACGATGCAATCTCTGTGGTAACTTTTCACCGACCTGTAGAACAGTGGTCTCACAGCATAAAACAGGGCCTTTTCCTGAGTGCGTGCAGAAAACTTCCGCCTTCAAAACAGCCCCTGAAATGGCCTCAAATCAAAAAAACAGGGTCGCCAAGAGCTAAAGATCTTTCCCGCAGCATATACTGCCCTCTTGCTTCACCGCGAAGGGCGTCTCAACCTGAGACAATGCACTCCTGCACTTTCCGGCTGTGCTACCTGCAGAGATCTGCTCCCAAAACAGAAAATGAAAGCAACACTGCTCCTCTTACCAGACCACCGCGAGCTTGGCTTGCTTTCTTGAGCTCCTTACCACGAACAAGGCTCTGATACCATGTCAAGATTGTGGGAGAGAAGGAAGGAGTCTCGCTTGAAGCTTTCTTGCTTGCACAATGGGGGAAGACACACAAGGGTGGAGGCTGAAAACAGTTTTCCTCTTCTTAGTTGTGTAAGCCAAAAGAACTCTTTTACAAAGAAATAGAAGAACCCTATATATGGGTCTCAAACCAAACTCAACTAACTAAGGTGGCATACTAACTGAGCCACGAACTAGAGTAGATAAGGATAGCTATCATGTAGCTATTATTCATGGGCGGTATACCAACCGCATCTGCAACTAACACGTCGGTGACATAAATGCACAACGGTCACCCTGGCGTATCACGAGTGGAGCTCGATATCTCAACAGTAGCCAGCCCATTGGATTAGCCGCTACTACTTTCAATCAGGGAACACAGCAGTCACAGCCCTTGGCTATGACAATGCCCCTTGCGGAACGTATCCTTAGCAGTTTACCTGTGAAGGAGGTGTCGCAACCAACTTCCTTGACAACTCCAGCACTTCCAAAGTGCCTAAAGCCTAGGCTGGAGGAGTTAAACACAAGGGAATTGGCTGAAGAGCTAGACTCTCCCAAAAGGGAGACAGTTGTATCCTCACAACCTGCCAAGGCTATTCAGCAGGCCACGGCTATGTCCCATAAGGACACACTAGAGAAAGAGAATGCTGAGGCCCAACCAAGCACATCAATGATTGACCTGGTTCAGGGTCCTGAGTCATTGAGAGATACACCTTCACTGACCAAGAAAAAGAGGAGAAAACAACGAAAACAACAGCAGTTGCAGGTGGTTGTGGACCCCAAGAACATTGAGACGAAGAGCACTGGAGAGCTGAGGAATAAAGCATCTAGTCCATCCACCACTGAACCAAATGATGCCTCTCCTAATAGCGGTGAAACCTCAGACACATCCGCGTGCTCTAAAAAATCAAAGCAGTCATCAACGACTGCTTGCAACACTCTATCCACCGACAACAGAACTCGCATTAACCAATTAAGAGTGGATACAACGTTGTCACAACAAGGTGACAAATTTATACCAGTCACATCCAAGGAGAACCATGATGTAATGACAAAGCCTCAAGAGAAACATGAAAACCCCAAGAGCATAAGAAATCCTAGCGTTGGCCAAACTTGCTCATCTAGGATTGAGCCCCCAGCTACGCTAAGCCCAAGAAAACTCCTAGAACCTTGCATGAGATGGCAACCGAGCAAGCCCTCGTTGAACATAGAAGTGTCATAGTGTGCTTAAGTGAGTTGGATGCTAAGCTCAAAGTGTTCACATGTGTCTATGTCCTGGTAGACATGGGTGCATTCCCTAAAGAGCAACTCGAAGAATACTTGCCATTTCCCTTATCCTGGGAAGAGCAAGAACATCTTGACGAGCACTATAACAGGCTCCTGTATGAAGACATGCAACTCATCTCTGACGAGGAAGCCGATGAACTACACTTAACTGTCACATTCAATGATGTGCTCTGCCAACCAAATCTCTTAGAGATAGAGCAACTAAAGCAACTATCAGAGGGTTGAAGTCAATTTGAACAACGTCGGTGTGAAAACCGCATTGCAATGGCTGAACTAGGAGCCCAGTCATGATAGTCTCAAAGGAGCGATTGGCCAAATGGCGGTCTCAACGAGACCCAACCTATGGGGCACCAACTTCCCTTAGAGTGCTGACTGCCATTCAGGGTATAGACTTAGCTGAAACTGGCCAAGAGAACTCTTTGTCTAATAAGGTTCTCACTGAGGAGGAGTTACATGTTGCCAGTAGACTTGGAAAAGGTTCCATGCTACTCGATGTTGAAAAATATCTATTATTATTGAGTAAGCTGCCACGAGTACTAGATGCGTGTGCCACACTCTAGTACAATCCGGAGTTCTACAATTGGCTTTTATCCTCGTGAAGTGACATGGATTCATGGATATGTATGTAAATAAACAATGACTTTTGTGACCCTATATAGACACTATCAACACACACAAGCAATAATAGTCAAGCGTAGGGAGAAGAGTTGGGTTCAACAGGCTAAGCTCCTCAGGTCCTCCTCTCACCACACATTTAGAAGTTGTGTGACCATTCCCACCTCCAGGTGGAGGGCATGCAACCCTCATTACCACCATAGGAAGCCCTGACCAACATCTCTAATGGTGTAGATATGGTATCGTCCCTTTCTATACACCTTTCCCCCTTTCCGGTCTATCCTTCCAAGGATGAGCCCTGCCCCACTCCATGATAACCAGTCCATGTAACTTAGCATGAGCTAAGATCTGCTAAGGGCTAGAGGCCAAATGAACATAATCATGGGGGTCATCCCTCTACAACAAACACTGCATGCCTCACCCCTCCCCTTCGCATCATATGCACTTGATAACCCACATTATAATCCCTTTCATGTGAATGGTTTTATCCTATATCAAGGCCTAATCCTTGGTTCGCATTTTGCAGGTCCCCCTACGTGAAAGACATGGAGCACCCAGGGCAACTGGCTTGCAAAGACGCTCTCCGCTGTCGAAGGGAACATGTAGTACAAGCTCCTCCGCCTGTGCGCTACATGGCTACCCTCAAAAGGTATGCAAAGAAATGAGGTCCCAAGCGACACCGCCCCAGACGTAGGCCAAAGAATCCCTAGGCCAGGGAAGTAGAAGCTCAAAGAAGCACACAAGGTGTGGCAATGCTGATTGTGCAAGTCCCCCAACAAACGCTCGGGCACCAAGTGCTCAAAGGAAGAAAGGGTAGCTCGAGACAAGGAAGAATTTGATGCACTATTCAAAAGCAATTTGGAAACGGTTGTGGCCAGAGACTACACCATTTAGGTCTCGGTCGACATCTTCCTTGCCCAACCTCACAGGAGCCCCTCACCAGCAAAGCCTCAGTCGCCTCTGACCACCTGGACTCACCCCACCTCGTGCAAATCAAGTAGCCCCTAGGATATACAAGCAACTTAACAAGCCATCCTGCCATAACTTTTTGTCTGTTGATGATTTAAGGGGCAGGCTCCCCACTTGTACACACTTCCCTTACCTAACGCTAATCTATTCCACGTCTTTAACAAAGCACTGGAATAGGCATCGCAATCAGCATCATAAGATTTTGAAAAAGTTATATCTTGACATGATTGCATTTGTTCGTTGTACTTGACGCATATACTCTCATGAAGTGACAAGTGGATGCAGGAGGATGACACATGTCTTCGTGCAAACGTGTTCGATGCCCAAGCGACCGCAAGACCACCAACCTCACAAAGAATTGAGACAAAGCCACACTGCCGAACGCAAACACTCACCCTTGCAAGTGCCCACATCACACGAACCAAAGCATAGTCATGGGCTACGCTCTCTTCCTGGGTCAAGCTCTACAGCGGGCTCACGACGGTTGTTACCTCAATTGTACCAACATCGCGTGTCACAAAGAGGTTTGCAGTATCGCAAGTGTATCTCCCCATCTCAACAATTACTTCTCTAACAACGCGGCTAGGGCACAATCATCACTGTAATATCCATTCCCTGAGCCTTCGAAGCTTAACATTTCCCAACCCATTGAAAGGCTGACAGCCTCAACATATTGCAATGGTTGTACTCATGCAAGTTTTAAGAAATTAAAGAAAGAAAGAAAGAAAGAAAGAAATAAAAAAGCATAAGAAAAAGAAACAAAAAATGAAAAAAAAAGAAAAGAAAACAAAAGAAAAGAACGAAAAGAAGCACCCACGATCACAACACAACACCTAGGGGTCCTCAAATTAGGTGCCTCCAGTGATCTTGGTCGGCTGGCTCCGTCCCTAGTCCCCTAGCCCCCTAGCATCACCCACAATGGTTCAGGGAACATCAAGGGCAAGACATACCTAGGGAGCTCGTCTCGCCTATGGTTAGACTTGTCACCCTGACCCATTCACACAATTCCCTCTTGCACTCTGCCTTAATACCATTGCAATAGGTAAGCACTGCACGAATGGCCATGAAAAGTACACTGTCCTCATCACACATGTCCAATAGCTACTAGCTATCGATAGTGCAGTGTCCCTATGTTCAATTATGTTACGTCGTGCAGTCACAATTCAAAGGATGTCGCATACACCTTCATGTGTACTTCGTCTCAACATGGACAACTTTGCTTCATCCACACATCGTTATGAGAAACGAGCCCGCGGTCTTCTAACTACGTAATATCTAAGTATGCACGAGCACTCACATAATAACTGCACCAAAATATATACACAATTTGGGTCCTCAAGTGCAGGACAATACTCTCAGCTTGCTTAGAGTTCTCGACCTGACTCCCAAACTAATTAAACTATGTCTTGTGCACGATAGAGAAGACTAGCACTACCCCTAGGGAGAGACCGCTTAGGACAGGTTTTCAATTGCAGGTATTGAAGACTCCAACGAAAGTGTCGTTCGCTCTTCATCGACACTCAGCTCTGAATTCCTATCCTTTACCATCCTGCAAGCCTGCCAAGAATCATCATGTCCAGAACCCCTAACAAACCGCCACTTGTACTCCATCAGTGCAATCCCTACAAAGAGTAGCCCTACCACCAGCTACCTAAACCACCAACGTGCCCCCAACGACCTTCCTCCCCACCACTACCAACACTCTGCCATGGCAACCACAGCCGTCCTTGCCACCCATGTCCTCGATGCATGCTAAAGCCTGCTACCTACGATGGTGAGTGCCATGGGACTGGCACTCGTCTAGGAGGGGGGTAATGTTAACCCTCAAACGAACGAAGGTGGAAAATCCGGAAAAGCTAAACCAGAAGACAAAGACAAAGGCCAAGGCAAAGAGAAACGGAAGACAAAGACGCACAAGGAGAAAAGTCCTGAATAAGGGAGAAAGGTGTGCAAGGAAAAGTGCAAGTCAATACTTTAGTAAAAGAGAGCAAGTACATCATGGTTTAATTCAAGGAGCGCCAGGCTCTCACCCGTGCGATTTGTAAATGTAGACGGGCGGTGGAAAGGAAGCTAGGAAGATAGAAGGACAATAGGAAAAAGGGCCTAGGCTACGACCGGCCATGTAAAAAAGGGGAAAAGGAGATGACCGCCCAAAAGGGATTTAGGGTTTTGTATATTAAGTTGAAAAGTGAATGAGAAGCTCATTCTAATGTGTGGCCAAAAGTAGCTCTCCTCTTCTTCTTCTTCTTATTCTTCTTGCTTGCTTGAGCTTGTGCTTGAGAGAGGGAGTGTGAGAGTGTGAGGGAGTGAGTGTGTGAGGGTGAGGGACTGGGAAGGAGAAGCTCTCCATCTTCTCCTCTCTTCTTCTCTTCTCTTCTCTTCTCTTGTCTTGCTCGCGGCAATGGAGCTTGGAGAGTGGAGCTTGAGGATGGAGCTTGCTTGAAGCTTGCACTTGGATCGTGGAGCTACTGGAGTGCACGAGAGAGGAGGTAACTCGATCGGCATGGAGGTAAGCTCAGTACACCCGTAGATATGGATGGCACGTCGGCTATGTGAGAGATAGCCATTAGTGCTCGGCTTAGAACACTTGAACAATAAGCGGTCCGTGGGTCTTGGCAGTTGAGCGAAAGCTCCCACACATAGTTCCTTCTTTTGATTATATGAACCCCCAAGATTTTGTTGAAAAAAAGGAGAGAGCTACATAGAAAACTTAGGAACCACCACCAGTACCAAACATAGCACTTGAGGTCCAAGAGCACTTTAATAGGATGGTTCAAGTCCTTCGAGAGCTACCCCTCAAGATGTGCCAGAGTATCCCATTGACATGCAACTTGTGTCGAGTCACAAAGAGAGGATCTGGATGAGCCCATTATGACCTATCATGAGAAGCAAGAGAGTGAGGGGACCATCACTTTTATTTAAATGTCTATGAAGATGCCAAATTCAAAACACCCTTACCAGTTAGTGCAGTGCAAAAGCTCATCAAAGTGGGAGAGAAATTTTCCCAGAAGTGGTCGAAGAAACAGGATAGGTCAACTTTGAAAGTAGCATGTAAGATTCCCAATGAGAAGAACAAGAGGGAGTATCCCACAAAGAAGCCGTGAGAGGTGTGGAAGCTTTAACCAGAAATGAGATATCCTATCCTTGAAACAGATGAAATGGCCCATTATTTTTTCGTCTACTATTCTCCATTACCCTTACCTAGCTTAGAAGGTATGGAAGAAACTATGATGCTGAGAAGCATGGGAGACATAACTTTCCCAAAATTCCCAATATCAATGCTCTTCATGAGAGTGGAATCTATCACTTCCAGTTGTGTGGTTTGCTTCCCTCATTTGACAGTTTCCTTAAATTGTACTCAAATTGCCCATATTCTATATTCATAGTTACTTGCAATTATCTTCGGCTCATAGTCAAAGCTCTTACAGTAGCCACCAACTCTCCCTACTATGAGGATGGCCCGCCACCTCTATTCTTAAGACATCAACATAGGGATTGACCACATTGCTATGGCAAGACTTCTTCTTTGAGCCACATTGTTTCCTTCTTACTATGTAGCCTTACTCTCGAAGATATAGTGGGCAGCAAATCTGCCCAGTGTACACACCCCTTCTATCTAGAATCATCCATTTACCTCTAAACCTTTCTTAATCCATATCTTTTAAGCAAAGGGTGTCTTTTACTCACTATGTAGCCACTCCCCATGGAGTGAATCACTTATATATCTACTTGAAAAGAAAAGAGAAAAAAAACAAAAAAAAGAGAGCAAAATCTCCATGATTTGTTAGGTGCACTCACATTTCCCTGCACTACCTAGGGGTCCTCAAGTTAGTTGTGTCTACCGGTGGCTTCAATTGGCTGGATCCATCTCTCTAATCCCCTAGCCCTTTACTCAGTATGAAATCTCATGGCACATCAAGGGAAATATATCCCAGATTTCTCAAATGACTTGTCACTGTGAGTTTTTCATCACACAATAACAGTTCATTAATCGGGTCCTCATGTATGGGACGATACTTCAACCTTAGTCTACCCATCTCCTAATTGCACTTACATGTGCACAAATCACTGCACCAATAAGCTAGACACACCCCTTAGGGAGAGCACAAGTTGGCTTGTAGGATTCTTATAAAGAACCATTTGAAGAACTTAAAAATCATTACCATCAATGGCCTTTGCATCCTCCCCCATTCCATGATTTCTTCTTTAGTAGAGTTATCATTGATCCATTATGCTATCATCATTTTCCATCATTGAGTCTCATTTTTGGACATCATCTACACCATCAGTAGGAGCATCATAGACTTCAATACAAGCTTCTTGTCACATCATCCTTCATTAGACATATCATCTTTATCAGTCTTAGTTCTTCATCAACAACATTTATTTCTCCATTAGGACTACTTCTTCATCGAGTGTTTCCAACATTCCACATCTACCTTTGACCTCTTGGTAATTTTAGCTTGAGATGTGAGGTCTTTTCCCCTTTCTCTTGCTGATATGTGCTTTTTTTTAAATCTTACCCAGAGAGACGAAGATTAGGAGCAATTCCTAGTCTTCCAAGCAATGTTTACATCGGCAATGCATTCTATGGATTATGGATGGAGAATGCAAGAAATGCACATTTTGGATCGCATCTACGATCCTTCTCCACTATACCAAGAAAGACGTTAGATGATAAGCAATGGATATTGTTATATCAACACAAACCGTCTTGCCTTCCTTCAAACCAATTTCAAGAGGATAAGATGGATGGAAAACCTTAAAGTCGTGAAGGTTTATTTATTCCATGAAGCCAAAGTGAATTCAACTTTATTCACTAGAGGCCAGGAGGTTAAACTAAATCGATATATTTACAAGGAAGCGGCAAAGGTCATCCTAGTGGAACGAATTATAGTTGTTGGTCGCTCTAAACACTACAATACGCCAAAGATGGAGTTCCTGATCTTCCTTTAACGTACCGATTTTTAGATATCCATTCTTCAAATCCCGATTATTACCCAATGGATGTATCCAAATGCCATGCCTAGATTGTATTAGGAAAATCTTCTCTCCCAAATAAATAGTCATCCCAAAATAAACCATGTATTTTTTTCCCTACAACAAAAGAAATTATTATGTCTATCCATTGAATATGAAATTGCTTACCATTCTAGCAATTAAGAATTATGAATCAATAGATATATCTGAAATTCATTGTTAGATTCCTTAAGTTAATTCGGAAAAGTCTATCATGATGTAACCTTCTCTGAAAATTTAATATAAAGTATTTCTATCCTTCTGAAATGATTTCTCTTTTTGAAAAGATATGAGCAAATTGTATAACAACATTTGTAGAGCTGACTATAGAAAATCTTATGATACCACAGGAAGTTGTTCCTACCCTTAATAGTGTTGAGATCCAAGAAAAGAAGTTCTTACTTAAGCAAATCAAACCACTTGAGTTTGATGGCCGAGGCAAGAACGTCGATGTTGAAGCAGAACTATCGATCGAGTCCATGGAAGATTATTTCATTGCTGCTGGAATTACGCTAGCTAATCAAGTAATGATCAGCAAGTTAATGCTAACAGGAGAAGCCCAAATTTGGTGGAAACAATGGTGTAAAGACCAAGGAATCTTTGAAGCATCTGTTAGTTGGGATTTATTAAAGGATGCAGTGTGAGGCCGGTATCTTTTGCCAACATACCGCATGCAAAAGATGAATGAATTCTTCGATCTAAAATAACTTGGAATGACATTGGAAGCCTATTACTCGAAGTTTATAACACTTCTCAAGTATGCACCATCTATGGATATTGCACAACAAGTATCCAAGTTTTGTCACTGATTGGATGATCCCCTGAACACACAACTTGAAGCAATGTGTCCATTCGACCTCCAAGACGCATTGATAAGATCAAGACCGATTGTACAGGAACTCCAATCCAAACCAATAAATAATAAGCCTTGGAATAATAAGTTCCAAAATAGAAATATAACTAGGGGCTATGAAAAAAGAGCCCAAGGTCAATTCCAATTTGCTAATATCAAGAAGGCTAAGACATCAGCAGTGGAGAATTTTACTTGTGGTAATAAGGATACTTTCAAATGCTATTATTGTAACGAACCTGGCCACATCCAAAGGAGATACCCAAAACTCGGACAAAATGAACGCCAAAGCATGATCCATAACGACCAGAGTCAGACAGCCACAACTAGAGGAAGAGTTGCCAGCATAAGTATAATGTCCCCATTACTTAGTTTATTTTAATGTGTATATACATTCCAAAAGAAAATTGATTTACGTCGCACGTATAATTTTTTAAAAATTCTAGCTCTAATTATGAAGATAATTAATTAGGTTATTATATGCCATTTCATGGAAGAAAGACTTGGGAGACCCTCCCAAGTCTAGCTTATTAAAACTATGTTTGTAGTATAGAACAATAAAAAAAGAACTAGCCTAGTGGATAGTCACTTGGCAGTTAAGCACACTTGGGTGATGACATTGTCGGGATGGGTGACCTCCCGGGAAGATTTTCCAACAAGCTACTAGGAGCTTCTAACGCATAGCCAATGGCACCAACGAAGCCTTCGTAGCCCGTTTCCAAGTATGCCAAAGCCAAGATGCCAAGATCTATGCCTTGGTCATGAGCTTTGGAGTGACGGTTGCTCGATGACACACCGTGTGGTGCTCGTTGATAGATTTGTAAATTTTTATCTTCACGCTACAAAAAATCATCTCCCTCTCTAACGTCATCAATGATGTCATTAAAAGCACTAAAAGAAAGCGTTCTCTCTTTGTCATCGATGATGTCATCGAAAAACACTCAAATAGAGTGTCCTCTCTTCTAACCCCCTTGCAAAACTATAAATTGAGGGCTTGGGGATTACCACAAGGAGTGACAAGAGCAATCTTGACTGGACAAGACGCTAATCAAGAAGGAGGAGACTCTATTCCACGAGAGGAAGAGACATCAATCCATTCAACCCAAGGAAGGGGATATACTGAAGGTCTCTCATCCTCTTCTACTTTGATCTGAGAAGAAAAGACACTAAAGAACTCTATCCTATTCTATCATATCTCTACTCTAGTCTCTATTCCATCTACTAGACAGAGTGAATTATTGCTCTCCATGAGACAAGAAGAATCATCCGCGAGGCCTACATCATTGAATCCCACAATATCCATCATTATCATCGAGAGTCTTACACCCTTGCCAAGTGGTATTATTGTTGTGTTCTTCTTCTTCTTCTTCTATGAATCATATTTCCGTCATGGCCCTGAAAAAAAAATTCAAAAGCAGAAATTGCGAATGACCCTACTATCGTGGAAGCAACAGTTGGAGTTGCGAGCATGGGAGTCACTAATGGAGTCACAGGTGCGAATAACTACCATTCACCAATCGCGATACCACATGTTTTTCTAAAAAGTTCTATCCAAATAAGATAAGTCTCTTGAGAAATATTGACTTAAGGCCAAGAAACTTGGTTAGAAGAACTGGGAAGTTAGAGACCCAAAAATCTAGATACTCTAAGTTAAATTCCAAGGGGAAGATTTGATTACGTGAAACTCAAGTGTCAATTGCTACTAGAATTAAGCATCACTTGAAAGTTGCATGATCGATTGAAGTCATAACTGCTTGCAGACATGAATCTTATTTGTGATCTTCTAGATCAGATCCTGATTGAATTAAGTATTGGAACAGATAAAAATTGAGGAGCCCTATACCTCCCCCAAGGATAGGTGTTGAATCTCCATACCAAGAGGGGATGTTTTTAGCACTGCAGAAGCATTGACCCACCTCCGATGGTGAGAGGTCTCCCAGTAAGGATTGTATTAAGTAGGAGGTAGATAGGGTGCCAAGGGGGCTCTAGCTAGTAAACCCCTTTTCACACCTAGGAACTAATTGGTCCCCTATATGGCTCGAGTTCTACTTGGGACACCTATAAACGCTAGCTATAGGTGGATTTGATCTTGGTGACATGCATATGCGGAGGATGAGGCAGCATGTGAAATTGTAATTTTTCTCCTGTATGGATGGGAGAACACACATTATGGAATATAATCAATGAAATTGTTTTATTATGATTGTATGTTCGTGAGTAAATTATGTAAACGAATAACTATGCATAAAAGGATTTTAATTAATGAAGCTATTTTTTATATGTTTTACATAATGTGGTAGGTAATTCGATAACTAAAAACTTCTATAGAGGGAAGCGGGTGGATGGATTCTCGACGAATCCAGTCCTTTGGCAAGGTGGTCTTAGTTAGTCGAGAGGTTTCCCCAAAAACAAACACTAGAAAGAAACTCTAGGAAGGGCCGATTCGCTGACTTACTTAGGGTTTGGTCTCAAAATCCGAACTGTAAATTATATTAGGAAAAAGGTACAATGACTGTGTCCTAGAGCACTATGAGGGATTTTATAAATCCTTAGTTTGCTACTGGAAAAACGTGTTGTACTCCATGAACCAAGGGTGATGGTAGTTGCTCCATCCAGATAAGAAGCCTCTCAAAAGAGACCTCTGGATGTGAGTTAGTTGTTGATAGGTGACTGTTAGGTCAATTAGGAACCTTCAGGTCAGTCCTCCATGGGTAACGGCAGGATGCCCTAGGGTTAACTAGCCGTTACAAAATCCGATCATTCTGATTAGAGTACGGACAGTGAAGGCTAGAAGGTAAACTCTGGGCAACTACTAAAACGTTATCCATCAAGAAATCAGGGTGGGTATGTTACAAGTGGTATCAGAGCGATTTTTTTTTTTAAAACTTGGTAAATGTAACTTGAGATGTGAGATTTTTTCCCCTTTCTCTTGTTGATATGTGTTCTTTTAAAAATCATACCACAGAGAGACGAAGGTTGGAAGCAATGCCTAGTCTTCCAAGCAATGTTTACATTGGCAATGCATTCTACAGATTATGAATGGAGAATGCAAGTAATGCAGATTCCGGATCGCATCTACGATCCTTCTCCACTATATCGAGAAAGATGTTGGATGATAAGTGGTGGAATTTGTTATATCGACATAAATAGTCTTGCCTTCCTTCGGACCAATTTGCAGAGGATAAGATGGATGGAAAACCTTAAAGTCATGAAGGTTTATTTATTCCATGAAGCCAGAGTGAATTCAACTTTATTCACTAGAGACCGAGAGGTTAAACTAAATTGATATATTTACGAGGAAGCGACAAAGGTCATCCCAGCAGACCGAATCATAGTTGTTGGCCACTCTAAACGCCGCAATTACATCAAAGATAGACTTCTTGATCTTCCTTTAAAGTATCAATTTTTGCATATCCATTCTTTAAAGCCTGATTATTACCCAATGGATGTATCCAAATGCCATGTCTAGATTGTATTAGGGAAATCTTCTCTCCCAAATAACCAGCCATCCCAAAATAAACCATGTATTTATCCCCTACAACAAAAAAAATAAAATTTGTCTATCCATTGAATATGAAATTGGTTACCATTCTAGCAATTAAGAATTAGGAGTCAATAGATATATCTAAAATCCATGGTTAGATTCCTTAAGTTCATTCGGAAAACTCTATCATGATGTAACCTTCTTTGAAAATTTAATATAAAGAATTTCTATCCTTCTGAAATGATTTCTTTTTTTGAACTTCATTGTTAAGAGTGAATGAGAGAGAGTGTGTGAGAGGTGTGTTGAGTGAGGGACTAAGGGAAGGTATAGCTCTTGATCATATTCTTTCTCTTGTTCTTCTTCTCTACTAGCTTCTCAACTCGTTGGTGTGCTTACTTGTGGATATAAAGGAGTGACGGCATTGGATCATGTTGATTATGGTTGTGGAACCATCTTTGAGCCTTCAAGCTTTCAGACTTCAATGTGGGAAGGTAAGTTGGTGAGTAAGCTAGTCTTGCATTCTTGATTTCTTAGTTTGTAGAGAAGGATGCTTGGTTAGTGTAGAGTGGAGTGTTGGGAGACAAGGTGCAAAATTATCACGGAAGTGAATTATAGCTTCTGAAACAATAGAAGTTCGCGTCTAAAGTCCCAACTATTGGTGCATTTGGCTCAACTCACTTGATGTTGTCTGATATTTGATTGCATTAGTTAAAATTTTTATGTATATGCATCTCAACTCATACCAATATTATCTAGAGTATTTTACACATGCTCACTATCCAAAGAATTATGCTTAGTGAAAGTATCTAAGTATTTTCTCTTTGGTTTTTTGAATTTCTTTCTATTAAGAATATCCTTTGGGACTATTGAAGGCAAAAAGTTGAGATGCTTTTGAACCCCCTCTCTCACATACATTTAATTGAAGAAGAAACTTAAATAATATCACAAATCAAATGTAATTCTAAACAAATCCATATTCAATATTTCTCAAGTAAGAAAAAATACCTTATTGCTTGGATTCTTTTAGTGTAGCCACCTCCTCCTTGTTTGAGATTTTCAATGTTCTTGAGAGTTCTTTATTGGCTTTGAAGGCCTAAATTAGGTTACTTATTTATTTTGATATGATTTCATACATATCTCCAATGAATGAATTTTTATTAAAATCATGTATTTTCTACAACAACTCATCTCTATGTTTTGTTAATAAGTGATTCTACGATCTCACAACATCCTTCTCTATAACAAGATTAAGTGTATACCCTTAAAAACAATTATAATTATCACCAATAAACCTCATCAACAAAGAGCTATTGTAGAAAGGAAGTATGTTGCTTTTTATTTGGGATGTAACTTTCCATCTAACCAAAGATCAAGATTTTTCTTTCCTTCAAATTTCAACACATGGTTCATGGACTTTGAAATTGTGTTGAATTTTATTCTTTTCTTAATTGATTTATACTTACTTTCTAGCTTAATATGAAGATGATAAAGATTTTTTAAACTAGTAATACAAAGACAATCCATAGTAGCTAAGTATGTGATTTGAACATTAGTATGAGAAAATTGTGTGAATTCGAAAAAGAAGAAACTAGCAAGGAGGAGAAAAAAAGAAGAAGGCAGTTAGGATGGAAAGAGGAAATACATATTTTAAAAATATAAAAATTTTATATTTTTATTTTTATGGTGAAAAGTTAAGATCTTTATTAGACCAATCATTATCACCTTTACGGAGGCCTAGATTTCCTAGTTTGATGTAAGCCACAAGAATGTTATGATAATGACATTTCATAATTTTAGATATGATTTTTACTAAAAACACATTTTTTTCAAAAATCACAAAATAATGTTTTTTCCAAAAATTTTCCCTTTCTAGGATTTCTTATAAGGTTGTTTCAAGACCTCAAAACTTCCTAATGTAAGCATGCTTGGAAGATATTGTAGCTATTTGTGAATAGCCATTTGTATCACTTTTGTGTTGCATTTAGTCCATATGTTAATCATGGAAATACAACTTATTTCTCATTTCCAATATCGTTCTTCTTTTAAATTTTCTAATCTTAAATTTGGGAGCATTATATGTATCAAAAAATGAACTAAAATGTCACATAAGAGAGGTCTTGATACCAAAAAATCAAAACCATTGGAATTAGTACATGGTGTTGCATGTCGGCCTATGCCTATGGCCTCTTTAGGTGGAGCATCTTACTTTGTAACTTTCATTGATGATGCTACTAGGAAAGTTTGGGAATTTCCTATCCATAAGGTAAATGGCAAAGAAGGATGCAAGTCAAGCAGAAACATAATGTGTTGGATTGAATGGGGAGTATAATTTTTGAATTGTATTATATAAAATTAGGCATTGTCATCTACAATGTGCAACATTAGTGTTTTCCAATTATTTTATGATTGCACTCTTTTTTTATATTATCATTTGCAAGCTAAGCTTGCTCCCATATGCTTGACTACCACTACCTATGGAGTAACCATTCAAGTTTAGTTCCCCTTAGTTAACAACATAAGTGTGCAATCCTATATTTTGGAGGATTAGCAAAGCAATGCAAAATTCAACCATCATAGATAGCACCATAGGCCACACTAAACCTTGGTAAAGAAATTTATACCATGACAATCAACTACACCATTCTAGTGCATAAAAATCACCAACTTTAAGCATGTACAAAGCTTACCCTTAGATGCAAACATGCCTCACCTAAGGCATACATACACTAGGTCTCTTGAGCACATCATATTCACTAGGACCCACTTTACACTCACACACCTAGCCTAGTCACATCTAGACTTAATGCCTAGGCACTTGCAAATATCCTCAGAATACCATCTATTTAGCTCTTACACTCTTAGGTTGTACATATCATCACTTGTTCACTTGTTGGGACCACTCAAGCTCATCACAATGAACATCACTCATGCACATATAACTCACCCACACTTTATAGGCTCTTTTAACACATCAAGCAACTTTGCATTAGTTAGGCACACCCAATAGACTTGTGCAATAGGGGCATAACTTTAGGAAACCTAGGGTATATGGTCAAAGAATGAAGGGTAATGCCAATGCACACATTAGGTTGGAACCAATTGGACACAAGAGAGCACACAACTTTTGCACCTAAAGAGGGTAGGCCACTCTTGCATAGGGATCAACAATAGGTAATCCCAAGTGCACATCAGGTAGTTGCATTGTGGCACACATACTAGCCTAGGTATTATTTTTCCTAGTGCAACCACCCAACATTGTGAGAGTTAGACACACACTTAGCATTTTCACATCTTCCATCTACACTCTAACCTAGGCACATTGATGCATACAACATGTCACATAAGTCATATAGTGAAGGTAGCTTTTTTTAAGTTATTTAATGCATATTGTGCACTCAAAATCCTAGGCATTAAGTCATGGGCCACCTTAAGACATTCTCAAAAGCTTTGTCTAGGAACTTAAAGCTCATTTGCATAGGAACATAATATCCTACCTTAAGGGCATATAACCTCATTCACCATGCATATGGTAGTTAGAACTACTAAACCTAGGCATTAGAGTCATCAAGCCCTTGTGGTTAGTCTAGTGGACCCTCACACCATATGTGTAACTCACATAAATTAGGCACAACACATGAAATTTAGGGCATCTTAGGATCTCATCGCACACATTTACCTCGGCACTAAGGTATGAGTGACCTACCCTAAAGGTGAGACAATCAATTGAGAGCCAAGGATTGTGGTCAAATTCAAGCAATTTTCAAGGATAATTGGGAGTACATCAAGACATGGACCACAAGATGAGCCACCACCCTAGCCAACAGCATGATTAAAGCTTGGACTAAGAGTTATTATTGACATGCATAACAAATCAACTTGAAAAACCCTCTAGAAACTCACTAGCCAAGACCCATTGAGATCTTGTCTCATTTGAACTAAAAAGTGAGTTTCACTAACTTGACAAACCCTCCACAAGCTCACTAGCCAAGACCCATTCAAACCTTGTTTTTTTTGAACTTGGAATTGTTAAGTGACTTTCCCCAAAGGCATAGCCCCATGAGTTGGGCATAGCATTGAGTAGCTCTCTCGGCACGAATAGCCTAAATCCTTTCAGGAGAGTACTTGTGTTGCACCACACACTTGATCGACAAAACAAAGTTGGTTTGAGCATTCAAATGCACAAATAGGGCTTTGGGACTAAGTGCTAAGGCCTTGAGCCAAGTAGTTGAGTGAATTGATAGAGCATGCAAACCATTCAGGACCCAAGCAAGGGATAGAACCAACTAATGTCAAGATTATGGGAGAGAAGGAAGGAGCCGCACTTGTAGCTTTCTTGCTTGCACAATGGGGGAATACACACATAGGTGGAGGCTGAAAACAGTTTTCCTCTTCTTAGTTGTGTAAGCCAAAAAGAACTCTAGTACATAGAAATAGAAGAACCCTATATATGGGTCTCAAACCAAACTCAACTAACTAAGGTGGCATACTAATTGGGCCACGAACTAGAGTAGATAAGGATAGCTGTTATCTAGCTATTATTCATGGGCGGTGTACCAACCGCATCTACAACTAACAAGTCGGTGACATAAATGCACAACGGTCACCCTGGCATATCACGAGTGGAGCTCGATATCTCAACACTCCCCCTTGAGCTCAATCCCAATTCCTACACACCAAGTAGGTCTCTGAACTTGCGCAGCTTCTCTGCGCCCAATGCCTTCATGAATATGTCAGCTACCTGATCCTCTGTGTTGACATAAACTAGATCAATAAGACCTAGTAAAACCCTCTCCCGCACATAGTGATAATGCACCTCAATGTGCTTTGTTCTAGCATGATAGACTGGGTTATTTGCCAAGTGTATACTACTCATGTTGTCACAATAAATGACAACTGGCCCATCTGTAGGCTAATGCATATCATAAAGTAGCTTATGCAACCAAGCTACCTCACATGCAGCCATTGCTGCACCCCTGTACTCAGCCTCTGTGCTCGACAAGGCAACCATAAGCTGTTTCTTGCTGCTCCAAGTGATTGCAGCACTCCCAAAAGAGAACACATATCAACTAGTAGATCGTCTATCAGAAATACTACCAGCCCAATTAGCATCAGTGTATCCATGCAGCTGTATCTGAACCCCAGTCTCATAAAGTAGTCCATACTGCAATGTGGACTTTACATACTTGAGTATGCGTCTAGCCACATCCAAATGCGGTTTCCTTGGAGCCTGCATAAACTGACTTACCAATCCAACAGCATAGCTCAAATCTGGCTTGGTAATAGTCATATAAATCAAACTTCCTACTATGTGTCTGTACATAGTAGGGTCTTCCAGAAGCTCACCTGCATCTGCGCTCAGCTTCACATTCTGCTCCAAAGGAACTGAAATAGGCTTACAGCCTGTCATCCCATATTTGGACAGCATATCCAATTCATACTGCCTCTGCAAGAGTCATATACCACTTGGTGATCTAATCACCTCAATGCCCAAGAAATAACGTAGCTCTCCCAAATCCTTCATCTCAAACTTCTGCTTCAATAGCATTTCACATGAAGGATATCTTCATCACTGTCACCTGTGATAATCAAATCATCAACATAAATGACAAGCAGCATAATACCTTTCTCTATTTTTCTCACATAAAGTGAGAAATCTGCCTTGGAAATCTGAAAGCCAATAGTGACAAGATACTGTCCTATCTTGTCAGACCATGCTCTAGGTGCTTGCTTCAAGCCATACAAGGCTTTCTTCAACCTGCAAACAAACTCAGGATGAACAGTATGCACATAACCTGGTGGCTGCTCCATATATACCTCTTCTTGCAAATCACCATGCAAGAAGGCATTCTTTACATCCATTTGATGTAAAGACCATTCCTTTGATGCAGCCATAGCAATGACTGCTCTTACGGTTGCCATCCTTGCAATCGGACTGAATTTTCTTAATAATCAATGCCATATGTTTGTGCATACCCCTTGACTACTAATCTTGCCTTGTATCTGTTCACAGAACCATCTGCATTGTGCTTCACCTTATAAACCCACTTACAACCAATTGCATTCTTATCTTTAGGCAAAGGTACCAATTCCCATGTAGCATTTGCTTCCAAGGCATCCATTTCTTCATCCATGGCTTTCTCCCATTTCTCTTTTCCCATGGCTTGCTCAAAAGAAGTGGGTTCTGATTCCTGTATCATTTTGACCATATAGGCATAGTGAATGGCTGTAAATCCATCATATTTCAGCCTATCCACAGGATACTTAGCTCTGGTAGACCTGCGCAAAGTAGGTTCACTCCCAGGTGCTCTCAAAACATCCCTAGTCTTCCTTACTCCATGTGTAACAATAGAAGGAATACCCAACTCATCATCAATGCTCTGTTCTGAGCCACTGGATTCAGCATTCACATAAGAGTGACCTGCATTCACATCAAATATGGGCTGATCTACCTTCTCTTTTCCTTTTCGTGAAACCTGCATACCACTATCTGCATTGTTTTGAGGAGATTCTCATGATCTCAATCTGCCTGTCCATGGCAAAGAATGTGAACCACTGCTAGAGGACACTCCAGGTCCACTAATATTTTGTGACTGCTGCTATGAATTCTGTGCAGCATTACCATTTTGTGCATCTACATCATCAATCACATTTACTGGTTTATACCAGCTACTCATCTCATCAAAAACAATATCTCTGCTTGCTGTAAACTTAAGGAGTAGAAGGATTATAGCATCTATATCCTTTCTGCTGTGCAGAGAGTAACCAATAAAGATGCACTTCTCAGCTTTTGGATCCAACTTGGATCTCAACTCATCTGGCACATGAACATAGGCAATGCAATAAAAAATCTTCAAATGAGAAATATCTGGTTTCTTACCAGTATACCTCTCCTCTGGAGTCATCCCATGTATTGTTGCATTGGGAGTCCTGTTCATTATGTAGACTACTGTAGCAACTGCTTCAGCCCAGTAAAAATCTTGCAAGTCTTTTTCGTTGAGCATGCCACGAGATACCTCTCCAATATGCCTGTTTTTCCTTTCTGCAATTCCATTTTGTTGTGGGGTATGACTGTATGAATATTGCTGCTTTATACCATGCTCCTGCAGGAACCTTGCAAACTCATTTGAGAGGTACTCTCGCCTCCATCTGACCTTAGGCATTTTATTTACAGGCCTGTTTCTTTTTCAACCATAGCTTTAAGAGTTTTGAAATGGCCAAAAACTTCACTTTTCTTTTTCATAAAATACACCCAAACTTTTCTGCTATAGTCATCAATAAAAGTGACAAAATAATGACAGTCTCTAAGAGATGCAGCTTTAGTAGTCCACATATCAGAGTGGATTAATTCCAATGGCTTTTTACTCTCTTGAACATGTCTAGGAAATGGTTTCCTTGCCTGTTTTCCAAACTGACAGGCTTCATATACCTTATGCATTTCTGCAACCTTGAATTTAGGCAATCCTACAACAATATTTTGGGCTTGCATTGATTTAAGTCGTTGTACATTAACATGACCAATGCGTTTATGCCAGATATCAATATCTGCAACTACATCGGTCCCATGTGCAAACATTGCTGCACTCAATTGAGGCATGTCTGCTTCCAACGTAAACATTCTGCCTTTCTTCTTTCCTTTTGCTATCAAGCGACCTTTATTTTTCATATCCTCAACAAAGCATCCATGAGAATTAAATCTGACCTGCAAGCCCTGCTCAACCATTTGACCAACAGAAACCAGGTTCTTGGTGATATTCGGGACATGAAATACATCGGATAGATATTTCTTTTTCCCATCCTGCATAGACAAATGAATTTTTCCAATTTGCACAATAGGATGTGCAGTATCATCACCAGTCTCCACAAATCATGGTTTTTCCATTTTCCTTGCATCCTGCATCCATTCTGCATGACCTATCATGTGGTTTGATGCACCTGAGTCAACATACCACACATCGTTGCTTTCTTCTGCACTTGTCACAGAATTGGTCATGTGCTGCACCATAAACAAATGCTCATTTCTGTTATCACCCTGTCTACTAGAAGATGCATAATTTCCTTGTTGCAATTTTCCATTCATGATGTCATTCTGCTTTTTATAGCAATCTTTAGCCATATGACCCATTTTACCACAGTAGTAGCATTCAACATTGTTGTTTGCATTTTGGCCTCTTTGCCATCCACGATGACCTCTTTGCCTCCCCCTGCCTCTAGAGTTACCACGTCCTCCTCCATAGGACTGGTTTTCTTGAGTTTGCTGCATATTCTGATTTCTACCACGGCCTCCAAATCGGCCTTCTCTACCTCTGCCTCTACCTCTTTTAGCATTTGAGTAGAAGATAGCTTCTTTTGAAGTTCCTCCTGAAGAAGATGCACCACCATTTCTCTGCTCCTCTGAAATTAGAAGAGCAATCAACTCCTCAAAATCAGGAAATCTTTCACGGACGAAAATGGATGTTCGGAACTATACATAATCCTTTCCTAGACCATTCAAGGTCACAAAAACTAAATCATCATCTTCCACTGGCGACCCAATGGAAGCAAGTGCATCTGCAATCTTCTTCACCTTCATGTGGTAGTTATTGATGCTCATACTTTCTCTTTGCACATTGTGCAACTCTTGCTTGAGCTGCATTTTCCTGGCTTGCGTATTTGTGCTGTACATTTTTGATAGAGTATCCCATGCCTCCTTTAGCGTACTTGCATCCTGAATATGCACAATCATAGAGTCTGAAATGCTGATAGACAGCCAGTACATAACTTTTCTGGCTCTCTCATGCCATCCTTTAAATGCCTGCATTTGCTGTTGATTGGGAACATCAGGAAGAACTGGTTCTTCTTCATTTCCTGCAACGAATTCCCAATATCCTTTTCCCATAAGGAAATTCGTCATTCTAAACTTCCATGCTTGGAAGTTATTCTTGTCAAGCTTTTCAGTGACAATCTGTGAAAGAGAATCAGATGCCATTACAGAACACTGCAAAGAATTCTGTCTCTGCAAAAAAACACAGCTTCAGCCTCACAAGGGCAAATCTGCAAAACTGACGAAAGTGGTATTTGACCACACAGTCACTTCCTAGTGACGATTTTGCATCAACATGCAACAAGGATGATTCTGTAACTCCCAATGTCTCTGCGCACAAGCATACGATGCAATTTCTACAGTAAATTTTCACTGACTTGTAGAACAGTGGTCATACAGCAAAAAACAGGGCCTTTTCCTGAGTGCGTGCGAAAAACTTCCTCCTCCAAAACAGGCCCCGAAATGGCCTCGAATCAAAAAAACAGGGCAACTAAGGGCTAAAGCCCCTACCCGCAGCATATACTGCCCTCTTGCTACACCGCGAAGGGTCTCTCAATCTGAGACAATGCACTCTTGCACTTTTCGGATGTGCTACCTGCAGAGACTTGCTCCCAAACTCGAAAAATGAAAGCAACATTGGTCCTCTTACCAGAACACCGCGAACTTGGCTTGCTTTCTTGATCTCCTTACCACGAACCAGGCTCTGATACCATGTCAAGATTATGGGAGAGAAGGAAGGAGTCTCACTTGTAGCTTTCTTGCTTGCACAATGGGGGAATACACACATAGGTGGAGGTTGAAAACAGTTTTCCTCTTCTTAGTTGTGTAAGCCAAAAAGAACTCTAGTACATAGAAATAGAATAACCCTATATATGGGTCTCAAACCAAACTCAATTAACTAAGGTGGCATACTAACTGAGCCATGAACTAGAGTAGATAAGGATAGCTGTCATCTAGCTATTATTCATGGGCGGTGTACCAACCGCATCTACAGCTAACAAGTCGGTGACATAAATGCACAACGGTCACCCTGGCATATCATGAGTAGAGCTCGATATCTCAACAACTAACACAATCCAAAACAAAAATCTAAAAGGATTGAGCCGAAAATTGGAGCAATTGAAGCTCATTTCCAATTTAGAAGAACCCCAAAACAAGCACCTACGACACAGGTAGAACATGTCATTAAGGCCTCAAATTTGCAAGTGCATGCACTTGAAAAACAAGTAGGGAGTCGCATCTCCTACCAACACCATGGTGGTAAACAATTAGTGAAGGAGAGATTAGTCAAACACTCATATCTCTCCCCATCCAAAGGATAGTTAGGCTAGTTGAGGACGAACATTGTGCATCATAATTAGTCACATGGAAGGGGATCAAGGGACCAAACTAGCACATCATGAGTGGGAAAACATGTGGCCAATACCCTACCCCTAGGAATGAGCATCACACCAATGGCCTGTAATGATGAGCCCACTAAATATGAGGGTGCATGGTATCAAAGCCTAACTCTAAAAAAATTAACAAATACTACACTTTATTAAAAGGAATCCCTAGGAAGAAAACTTGGAAATAACTTATGATGGAATTCAGACAAGCCAAATTACAAGCTTCAAGAACCCTACAATACTTTAGCACAAACATCACCTCTTCAATGACCCACTGGCTTTTATTCATTGAGGCCTACTCCACGTGCTATGAGCATGGCATCACATATATGTATTGTGATTGATCTTAATATCAAGTGACTAATAACAATTGGGCTGAATCTAAAAGGCACAACATTTCAATCCAAAAGGCTAAGGCCACCAACATTGGCCATGAAGTGGAACACCTTATAGCATCTACATTACTTAGGATCAAATTGGGTATGAAAGGAGACCATGCCATGAACGATCTCATTGATGAAGGGGTAGAGTTCTTCAGCATCCTACAATGCATGGGTTGTGATGGGATATTGGAGCTTGTACCACAAAAAATGCGACAATGTGTCCTTGGGAAGGATCCTAGGATTCCCTACTAGGCAACTAAACTTCTTATGACAATCAAAACTGAAGGCATCCAAACCATATTTTAGATACTAGCTAATCAAAAATATGTAGGAAAAGAAGTCCTACTTGGAAGAGCTTTCAAGTACATGACTCAATGTGATGTCAATTATAAGGTAGAATGAATGCACTTGATATTTCTAAGCATCAAGATGATCGCAACCTTTAATAAAGGAAACCTAGCCTATTTTCTAGAAAAGGGTAAAGAGTCAACCTTTGAATCAAATAAAAAAGTTCTTGAGTTGCTCAAAGTTTTGGAAGAAAAATGAGAATCACTTATCACTACTCCTATAAGTAGAGATAAGACCTAATGTTGCTACGAACTCTACAACAAACTCCCAAACTATCACCGCCAATCTAGTTCAAGCTATCTAGGAGAAATAAGAGGAACTACTCTGGCAAAGACTAAGGAAACAATTTTGTTGGAGTCTTTGTGGTCAGCTTTCTCAATGAGAGAGAGAAGATATAGTTTTTTCTTCTTACAAATCCAAGAGGTCTAGGTCAATAAGGGAAATATTTTTACTTTCAATAGTTGTGGAAAGAAGATGAATTAAGGGAAGTCCATTGATTTGGTACAACTTATTCACTATACCAAGAAATGAGGGTACATAGAATTCAAGGTCACAAGCATCCTTATAGTTTATATTGGGAGGAGATACTAAAACCCTAAAAAGATTCTCAACCATAGTGTTTGGTTTTTTATGGGCTTTCACTAGGAGGGCTATCCAATCATTAACTAATGCAAGTTTTAGTGTAGAGAGGGATTGGTCAACTATTGCTTGGCTTCAAAATCCAAGAACTTCTTAAGAAAGTTGTGACCTTTAAGAAACAAGATAAGATAGATTGTATGGCAATAGGAGGGGGATCAAGCTCAAACAATCCAAGTATTGTATCCGACTATATCCTCACACTATGGCTTCATAGTATCATATGCCTTGTATAAAAAAAATGATGGAGGTAAATAAGCAAAGAATCTTGGGAGAGAGAATGGATTCATCACATGGGAATCCCCCATCAATCAACATCAATATATCATATTAAACCTACTAGGGTTTTTTGATGATGAATAGACATAAGAAAATATTTCATGCAAACTAATACTTATAACTAAACTATGCATGTACCTATTCCTATGAAGATTGTATATGTGTACATACGTTTCTAAGTAACATTTCCCTTCAACAAAAACTTGAATCATATAGGTTATTGAAAGATTAATATATTACATTAAATAAATAATTCAATAAATCACATTACATTAAGTAATAAATCTAGGAGAAAGCACAAATTAAACTAAGTAATATGTCTACATTATTATGAGAGAAATATCACCACATATTTTTAAAAAATAAAATTTTATAATTAAGTAATGATCAATTTGAGTACAATAAAACATGCTATTAAAATTTTAAAATAAAAATACATAAATTTTCAAATACTTAAGTAAGTATCTAAACCAAACACATCAAATGATAAAAAATGATAAATCTAAAAATGAATCTAAAGACTATTTGGAAATTGTAATCTCACAAAGCTCCTACAGGATAAATTGACATTGAAACGACCAAAAAATATACAAATTTATTATAATCCATTGAAGGCAGTCCCTACTAGGAGTAGCTTTTCTAGGCCTAAGTGAATGAAGGGTCCACAACTATTACCCTACATCCATACAAAAGATGAAGATAAGAACCTTACCATCTAATGCGTATTGTAGGTGTCAATGTAGTACCCAATTGTTATCTAGGTTGCACCTACAAATACACCGAAAAAAAACAACCTTAATAACTTATATCAATTTTGTTTTGGAAAATATACAATTAATGAACCAAAACAATCACACAAATGTTACTTTCCACTCTACCAAGTGTAATAATAAGCTTATCTTAAACTAAGGAGGAAAATAATTTAGCCTATAATGGTTTACAAAACCATCATTACTTTGGAATCCCAGTTAATTCATAATTTAGATTATTATAAACTAATGAAACAATATTAATAAATTTTCCATATTACTAATTAATAATTGATATGCCATAGAAGTCCTAAATAAGAGAACTTAGATCTTAGAGCTACTAAACAAGAGGCAAACACTAAAGACATCCTTGAATACACAAAACTCATGTATTAGGTGTCAGTGGGAAAAGGGTAAGAACATTGATGGAAATCCCCATGACTATGTCAAAGCTCTTAACTTTAGGTCAATCTAGGGCTAATATAAGATCACAATCTTGTGTAAATCTAGTTATTAAAATATTATTTAATCAACTAAAGCTAGTTAATACTTGTCAATCCATAGGGGTGCAATACACAAGGGTATATATATCAAAAACTAAAAATTTTAGCTCTTGCTTTATGTTATAGAGAAACCTAAAATAGCATAAAGAATTATTTCATTATTGAGGTACTTCACTTTTGATTGAAGGAGTTACACAATTATATTTACTAGCATTATGCTACTAATGTTACTCTCACCCTAGACCATGTTTCAAATACCCAATCAAGAGATATCATAAAGCAAGGTAGGCCTAGTAAGTGCCCTTGTAAGTCTAAAAATCTAAAACCATACCAAACATGATATACAAGAAAATTTTCCTTTAAGGAAAAAGATTCCATGCTTCATTATACCAATCCTACCCAAAAAAGAAAACACCAATAACTATTATCGATGTAGGTGATATTTGGAATCATCATGATGCATATCTTTAAGAGGGGTCATTGAAAATTGATGTTGCTTCATTCATACACACTATTACATTCTTTCCTATCACTACTACCATTAGGGAATATGGTAGGGACTCTATCCTTATCATGTCTCACCACCTTGTGTAATATACCCAATGATGGAGGCACTTGACTTAATTATCACATCTTTGTGATCAAGTACTTAAAGTCATGGTATCTTGACCAAAGCCTTGACTAGATGATGACAAACTAGTAAAAATATTGAGATTACTAAGACATCTCGAGATACTACTACTGGACATGTTTTTCACATTGCCAAAGGAAGTTAAGGATACATAGGTACCTTGTCAAAATGCCCATAGTGAGTAGGGAAAAACATATTTTTCTATACCTATATCCAAGTGCATCTAGAAATTATGTAATGAGGGATTACAAGTAAGTATTTAACTAACCAAAATACTAGTGACCCTTTTCCCTATAGCCATAAATTGATGTAGCAATATTTGATGGTGTGTATGGTAGAGAGACCACATATTGTATGACCTATAGATACACACTCAGGACATACATAATTTTTTCATGTTGTAAAATCCTTAGCATTAAGATAGCACATTGATTTGTAGCACATACAATACTAACTCATATTCGATTCATTTTGGTTCATCCAAGGAAACCTAATGCAAAGTCATTCAACAAAATTAGTGAAATGCCCACAGTGAGTAGGAAAAAACATATTTTTGCTACACCTATATCCAAGTGCAAGCAATTATGTAATGAGGGATTACAAGTGAGTATTTAACTAATCAAATATTGTATGCTACAGAGACCACATATTTTATGACCTACATATACATACTCATCACGACATACACAATTTTGTCATGTTGTATAAACCTTACCATTAAGACAACACATTGATTTGTAGCACATACAATACTAACACATATTCAATTCATTTTGGTTCATCCAAGGAAACCTAATGCAATGTCATTCGATAGAATTAGCATGTTGTCCCTTGTCATCATATGTGGCAAACCTAAAATATGATGCATTATGATATCTAATCTAGCTCCCACTCAAGTGTTCCATGTGGATGTAGCAACAATATGATCAAGCCTCAATAACTTACTATTGAATCAGCATTATGTGGATCTAATATCTACTTCAGAATTGCACAATTTCTAAAACTTATGCCAAAGCAAACATGCTTATGATCTATACTATGAGTCAATTTAATATACATAGACTCCTTGAAATCTATAGTTATATATAGATATCTAGGTGTAGTGATTAAAAGTGGTTATCTATACCTATGGATGAGAGATGGGCTTGTATGCAAAATTATTAGATACTCCTCAATTGATCAATAGACATATGTTTGGGGGTAAATGCATCTCTGCTTAAACGCTCGTGTATTCATTACACTGACAGTACCCACACACCTATACATTGCAAGTGGCAGGTGCCTATCATTGTCACTTCATTCATTATTCTTGTAGTAACATTTGAATAAGGATGATTTGTCACACATTGTGACTATTAGAGTTCCCACATACAATGTCTCTCTCTCTCTTGTTGTCTTGCTCCATCTATCATAGCTCTTGCTTTTGCTTGCATACTTCCACTTTGGCTCCACCTTTCAACTAGTATCAGAGCTAACCACTCAAGCAGCTTCTTCATCCTTTGCTTCAGT
Organism: Lygodium microphyllum; assembly: GCF_053477565.2. Classification (NCBI taxonomy): domain Eukaryota; kingdom Viridiplantae; phylum Streptophyta; class Polypodiopsida; order Schizaeales; family Lygodiaceae; genus Lygodium; species Lygodium microphyllum. The sequence continues at coordinate 103,653,445 of NC_141135.1, forward strand.
CGTCTGAATTCAAAGCTTCAACTTAAGGTTTCATGGCAACCATTGTTTCTTTCTCTCGAGGTATGCAATGAGTCTTTCCTTCTTTTGGCTTGTGCTCCGTGCTTGTTGAGGAGCTTTTCAAGGCTTAGTTAAGCCTTGTTGATTGCTTATTAAGATAAGGAGCATGCATTTTGTCCATTTTGAGTGGATACATAGCATACTGTAGAAGTCATAGATAGTTATGGCAACTTTGTTGGGGGTAAAGGCGCCTCTGCCTAGCCACTCGTGTATTACTACACTGACAATACCCGTGCCTACACACTATAGGTGGTGGGTGCCCATCACTGTCACTTTATTATTAATTCTTTTAGTGATATTTGAATAAAGGGAAGGCCGTTCACACATTGTGACTATTAGAGTTCCCACATTGTGTGTCTCTCTCTCTTGCTCTTGCTCCTTCCACCATAGCTCTTGTTCCCACTCGTGCTTCCACTTTAGGGCTCACGTCCCTTCAATTGGTATCAAAGCCTTCTTCTTTGCAAGCCCGAGCGGCACACTCTCAACTTCCATTCAAATACCTACAGTAGTCATCTCTTTGTTGGTAGCCATAGCCACTCTGTTCGAGCTTCCTATAGATTGCATTCTTCTTGGGCACTCTTTGAGCCTTCTCGAGCAAGTTGGAGCAGTCCCCATAGCTCTCATCCTACTAGTGTAGCATCACGTTGTGTCGAACATGCCTTTTTTGGCAATAGCTCACGTTTTTCATCTCCTACAGCATATCTTCTTCATTGGGCAGTTACACAAGCACTTATACACCTGGTTTTTATGCTTGGCATTGATCCTTCCACTCTTGGCATTCAATTTGAGTGCTAAGCTTAAGTTTTAGAATATTATAATAGTCCATAGACTATCATAAAATAGGGCAGCACTTATCTTTGATGTCTACACTCATTGCCATTGGTTGGATGATGCTCGGTTATGCCCAGTTGATCTTTATATATTTGCGGATGCTATGTCATTGCTTGGAGTTGATTTTGGACTGATTTAACCACTTCATTTACTCTAATTTGGTTGAGGTTTGCTAGCTAAAAATACAAGGTAGCACTCTATTTGATGCTTCTATGGTCAGATTTCCTGGTCTTATGATGCCTGGTTATATTAGGGTGATATCTACATGTATGGGAATGCTATGCCCATGTTATGGGTTGGATTTGGAGCTGATTTCGGTATTGAAATAGCTTGGTTTGACAATGTATGGGAATGCTATGCCCATGTCATGGGTTGGATTTGGAGCTGATTTTGGTATTGAAATAGCTTGGTTTAACAATGTATTCACTCTTGCATATAGTAGGGATGAACCTCTTTTAACAGGGATTTTATATGCCTATTGCTTCTGGCTATGATTCGGATGTTCTATATGCACTACTGATGTGTACCATTGATGCTAGTACATTGGTATATCATATGCCCATGATTTGTGATGGCTTTGAGCTTGATTTTAGGACTGATTTACTCAGTTTTGATAGTGAATTTGTTACTATAATAACGAAGCCTGAAGCATATTTGGTATGTATGCTCTACCTATACGGGGGCTTCCCAAATGACTCGTATGACTACATCGATGTATATGAAGGTTGGCACATGTCTTGTATTGATTTGGAATGCCTTTTGAGCTTTGATGATCAACCTCCATCTTGGTTGGCATTTGATTGACATTGGTCTACAATGACATGCTTTGTGATAGTCATTATGCCTATGGTCTATGCTTCACCCTTCGGTACATGCTTTGGTACATATGTCAGAAATGCATGCTCCTTACTTTCATTTGCATACTTTGGAGCTCTTGGATGATTATTTGGGTTGTCATAGATTTGACATTGATTGTTACATGATGTACTAGATGAAATAGGTGATGCTTGGCCGATCCCTTCTTCTGGATGCTTCGTTGATATACCGTCTTGGCTCCATGATGCCTTATGTATTCATGTGCTATCTTTGAGCTTGGTTTCTCGATTATCAATCTTTCTGTCAATGGGAGCTTATTGCTATCTCTGGATATTGTAGAGCTTGTGGTTTATGCAGTTGAGCTTCTTGAGTAGATGAGACTGGGATCTCTTACATGTCTAAGCTCTTGATAGATACTTGTCTGGATTGGATGCATTTGGGCTGATTTGATCCATCTTCTCTTTGAGCATACAATGACCTTTGTTAGGTCCTATCAGCTAGGCATACACCTAGCTTGGCTTACTCTCTGAGTTGTTTATGCCATGGCTTGTATTCTCCTACTAAAATCAATTGATCTGACACATTTTGGTATTTGGCTCATGGTTCTTGGCTACTACAGTGTTTGTTAGATGCCTGCTTCTCATGCAGGATCTGACAACCCAGCAATCATACTTGACTTTGGAACACTATTAGCTCATTGTTTGCTCTCTTTTTCTCACTGCTATGAGTTTTATGCAGACTACTATGATGTACTTTTAGTAGTATTTGGTGGAGAGCTAGTCATTTTAGAAATTTCTCTTATTTTAAACTTGTTTTGGCAGTGGTTTTGGCCTATTTACTGCTAATTACAACATGCTATTTTTTGCATAGTCTACCTCTGTTTGATTCATTATGGCTGGTCATCTCAAAGATACAACTTTGTTTAACATTGCCAAGTTGGATGGCACCAACTATGGCTACTGGAAGTCTCAAATATGGTAGGTTTTGGTACAGAAATCGTAGATACTAAGAAACAAAGGTATCAAATCCGAGAACATGGATGATGATGACTAGGCTAATTTAGATGCACTATGCAAGTCCATTATCATTTTATCACTCTTTGAAGAGGTTCACAATAATATTGTTGAAGATGAAGATCAGAGTGCATGGAATGTATGGAAAAAGATTCACGAACTTTGTACAAAACAGAGCCTTGTTCTTTGCAGATATATTGGCTTAAACAATTAATGGATCTCTACATGAAGGAGGGGACCCCATTTTCTGCTCACTTTAGCAAGTTTCATTCTATCATGAAGAATCTACTTCAATAGGGAATTGAGTTTCAAGATAATCTGCATCCTTTGTTTCTGCTTAGCACCTTGTGTGAGTCTCACGATGTATTTTGCATTGTGATCTGTACCAATAAACTTGATGGGCTGAAATTGAAAGATGTAGAGAGTGCTCTTTTGACTAAAGAAATTAACATGAAAAATAATGATGCTTCTTGCAGTTCACATGCTTTATCCATTAGAGGTGGCAGAAGTGGCAAGAAACATAATGATCCTCATGAAAAGGACTCTCAGAAGTCCCGATCTATTATCACATGGATGCAGCAAGTCCCATGGGCATAAGTCTGATCTTACATGTCATTATTGTGGGAAAGCAGGACACATTGGTCATAGTGCCATAAGATGCATGATGACAAGTGCAAAGAAAAGGGGAAAGAAACAATGCAGGAGAAATCCAATGATCACAGCATTATACGTGCAAAGTCAAGCGTAAATATTAAGGAGATAATTGTCATGCAGTCTTAGGAATCTGATGGTGACTACATCTTAGCAGCCTCTTCATGTGATGCCTCTCAGCTGACCGATTCTCAGTCTATGCATACACAATGTTGGCTCTTGGATTTGGGTGCATCTTTTCATGTGACACCTACCATGAGTGGTTTCATACCTATCGCAGTGTATCTGGTACTGTATGCTTAGGTGATGATTTATCTCTTGCTATTGTTTGCATTGGTGATGTCATTCTACAATTTTCCTCTGATAGCACTTTTGTTCTGCATAATGTATGTCATGTATCTGCACTGACTAAAAGCCTTATGTCTGCTGGGTAGCTTGATGATGCAGGTTATCCTATATGCTTTGGTGATTCTGCATGGAAGATAACTCATGGTAGGCTTGTTCTTGCAAGAGGTGCCAAGTCTGGCAGCCTCTACCCTTGGTTGTATCTGGCTATTGACCATGTTTTGTCAATGGATTCTATCCGACATGTATCTCTCTTGCATGCTCGTCTTGGGAATATGTCACTTAAGGGAATGAAAATGCTTAGTGCTTTGCAGTATCTTCGCCTTTTGACTACTTGCATTTTGAGTTATGTGATCATTGTTTATATGGCAAGTAGACTAGGAATTTGCATAAAAAGTCTAGTATTCCATGCATGGATGAGCCTTTGGCTCTTGTGCATTCATATGTATGTGGATCCATGCCCTATCACAGTCATTAGGGGGTGGAAAGTACTTTATCACATTTATTGACAATTATTCATGTAAGGTTTGGGCTTATCCCATAAAGCAAAAATTTGATGTCTTGGCAATCTTTCAATGCTGGCTTACTTTAGTATAGAACCAGTTTGGGAATAGGCTAAAATACCTAAGTACCAATAAAAATGGGGGTGAGTATATCTCACATGCCTATGAGCAGTTTTGTGACAAGCGGGGTATTAAGCGTCAATTAAGCACCCCTTACACCCCTCCCTAGAATAGTATGGCTAAGCATATGAATAGGACTATCCCTGGAGAGGGTCCACAGTATGCTTAGCCAAGTAGGCTTACCACAACGTTTTTGGGCTGAGACAATCTCTATTGCTGTGCATCTTATTAACAAGTTACCTTGTAGTGGTATTGACTTCTAGGTTGCAAAGGAGGTATGGACAGAAAAGCCTCCCTCATATGCTCATTTTCATGTCTTTAGATGTGAGGCCTTCTACCATGTGCCCAAGGACAAACATAATAAGTTGGATCCTAAAAGTGTAAAATGCATTTTCCTTGGCTATGGAGATGCAGGTGAGATGGGATACTGTATTTGGGATCCTTAGGCACACGAAAAGTGATTTGCAGAAATGATGTTGTGTTCCATGAGGACAAACTACATGTGTAGCCTAAGAAAGTTGTTGAGATACGTAGTGTTATCTTTCAAGAGGTTCCCCCTACTTCCGTACAACTAGCTAGACAGTCTGCACCAGCAGTCGATCTTCATAGCCAGGATGTTGGAGAGGTAGCACAGCCTGCATTGAGACATTCTACTAGAGATAAATGACCTCCTAACCGTTATGAGCCCTCCATAAATTATGTCTTGGCTACAGATGTAGGAGAGCCTCTCATCTATGATGAGGCTATGTGCAGGGGTGACAATCACTCATGGGAGAGGGCTATGCAATCTAAGATTGGCTCATTACATAAGAATCGTACGTGGGATTTGGTTTTGTTGCCTAGTAGCAAGAGGGCTTTTCCTTGCAAGTGGATGTACAAGTTGAAAAGTACCCCTGGACACCTCAGGTCGGCATACAAGGCCAGATTGGTAGCACAAGGTTTTAAGCAGGAGCATGGTGTTGACTTTGATGCGGTCTTCTCTCCTATGGTTAAGATGACCACCCTACACTTAGTCTTTGCTTTGGTTGCACAGCTTTGACTTGGACTTGTATCAGTTGGATGTCAAGATGGCTTTCTTATAGGGGGACTTGTATGATGAGATATACATGGAGTAGCCTAAGGGCTTTGTAGAGCAGTCTGGCAAGGAACACCTTGTGTGTAGATTGAGGAAGAGTCTTTATGGTAGCTTGAAGTAGGAACCTAGGGAATGGTACCACAAATTTGATGAATCCATGTAGTCATATGGCTACAGCCATAGTGTTATGGACCCGTGCTTATACACGAAGAAAGCTCGTAATGGTTCATTATTGATTTTGGTACTCTATATGGATGACATGCTTTTAACAAGGAAAGCTCATGATGAGCTAGATGCTCTTAAGGCTCAGCTCAAGAAGAGGTTTGAGATGAAAGATCTAGGATAGGCCTCTCATATACTTGGTATACGCATTATATGTGACATGTCTCAAGGGACTACTCTATCTGCTACTATAGAAGGAGCATATCCATAAAGCCCTTCAGTGCTTCTGTATGTAGGATATGAAGCCTATTGGTTGTCCATTGCCTTCTCATATGAAGGTATCATAGGCCGATTGTCCACAAAAAAATGAGTAGAGGGCCGAGATGGCCAAGATTCCCCATGCATCTACAATGGGGGCAATCTTATGTATGCCATGATAGCCACCCATCCAGATATTTCACTTGTTGTTGGTGTTGTGGCATGTTATATGACTACACGTGGCAAGAGGCATTGGGATGTCGTGAAAGGTATCATGTTGTACTTAAAGGGCACTACTTTGCTGCTGATAAGTGCATATGTTATGGCAACTAGGATATAGGAGTCGTGGGATACAGACATGCAGATAGTAGAAAGTTCACTTCTGGCTATGTGTTCACTTTTGTGTTGGAGGTGTTATTTCGTGGATGTCCAGGGTGTAGAAATGCACCGCCCTTTCTACTACATAGGCCAAGTATGTTGCAGCCACTAAGTCTTGCAAAGAGGCCATTTGATTGGGTCATTTGGTTGTTGACCTTGGTATTGCAAATGTTATCCCTATACTACATTCGGATTCTATGAGTGCTATCTAGTTAGCCAAGAATCATGTCTTCCATATGAAGAGAGGCAAAACACATTGAGGTGAGGCATCACTTTATTTGTGAGGTCATTGAGGATAGGTTTGTTGACCTTGTCAAGATCTCAACTGACCAAAATCTTACAGACTTGCTCATGAAAAGCCTCTCTACAAAGTGCTTTGTCATCCTTAGGAGGTTGATGGGTGTTGGATGATATGACATGTTTCCTCATCCTGTTGTATCTATGTATATGTTGTACTATCTTTTCTTTTTCTTTTCAGTCCTCGCACTGAGGTAGATTCGCCTTTAAGTAGGAGATTGTTGGGGGTAAAGGCACCTCTGCCTAGCCGCCCATGTATTACTACATTGACAATACCCACACCTACACACTACAGGTGGTGGGCACCCATGACTCTCACTTCATTCTTTATTCTTTCAGTGACATTTGAATAAAGGGAAGGCCGATCACACATTGTGACTCTTGGAGTTTCCACATTGTGTGTGTCTCTCTCTTTTACTCTTGCTCCTTCCACCATAACTCTTGCTTCCACTTAAGGGCTCACATCCCTTCAAACTTGATAGCATTGTCGTATTTTGCCCATAACTTTTACATATGATATTAGATTTAGGCATTCCATAGCTAGAAACAAAGATTATGACGAGAGATACAAATCTAGATATTTATGGAGTTGATTTTTCATAGGTTTTTGTTCTCCATTTTACACAAAATAGAACAATTATGGTTTGGATAGCAAACAATAAATTCTATAATGCATGTTTGATGCTTTGAGAATGTTGTTTTGTGCTCAGATGGTATGGTTATGCATTTGGAACTAATTTGAGCTTGAAATAGCTCAATTTCAACTATCATTCTAGTGTTATAATAATAGGGTAACAAGTATTTATTAGTGAAAAGCTTATGCCTAATGCTCATTGATGTTTTATGGAATACTCAGTGGATGTACTGCTACTTTGGTTGTTTTCTATACTTCCTGATATGTTGTGGCCTGCTTTTGAGCCAAGATTTTTTCTCTGTTACATTGATCTTGGATGTGATTACATGCTTTAGTTACTTCAGTGGCTTACGTAGTCACAAGCTTGAAAAATCTATTGGATTTTATGCTTTTAGCTTATCCTTCATATATCTTAGATACTCATATGTCATATACTTTAGCTTTTGAACTTGAATTGCTCATTTGGCATTTGATTTTATTTTAGCGAGAGTTAACTATGCTACTTTGGATGTTACATAGAGCTTTAGATTTATGCAATTGAGCTTGAGCTTACTTTCACTGAGACCATGGGATGCTTCATGTTCTCTTGATATGTATTGGATGCAGTTACCTTATACTGGGCTAATTTGATCACTTACTTTGGACTTGGCACTTATGTCTATCAATATATTGTAAGTGATATTTATATATTTTTGGATTACGTATTGAGATTTTCTTAGTGGTTAGGCATTTGGTAGCTCTCCTTACCTTATCGTGAGATCTCATATGTACATGATGTCTATGCCTACTGCATGTATGGTTATTGACACACTATAGTTGTGATAGCCTTCAATACTAGTTGTTATTGGTCTTTCTTTCTTGGTTTCTCACATATGATTGTTAGTGTATTATTGCAATTTATTATTACAATAGCCTTTCATTTCAAATTTATACATTTTATCTAATCATAGTCACTTGGATTTGACAATTACTTGATTATAGTTAGCGGACAACTCATCCTTCTGGTAGTTTTTCTAACTCAACCCTTGATTTGATTGTAATTATGGGGCTATTTTATAATCATTTACAGGATCTTGTTTGTCTTGGATAATGCTTTTATCTCTTGCATATTGGCTAGTGGGTCAAATGATAGTGCTATCTTCAACATTGAGAAGTTGGACGGAAAAATTTACAACTATTAGAAGACATAAACTTGGCAGGTCCTTGTGCAAAAACTACATTTTAAGCCATTGAGACATGAGGGTGTAAAGCCTGAATGCTTTGATGCAAAGGGTTGGACTAAACTTGATAAGTTATGTAAAACTACAATCATTTTGTCACTCTCTAAGGAGGTCTACTATAATGTTATCTCTGTGACAAGAAATCATGGGATAAGATTCATAATGTTTATAATAAGTAGAGCCTTACCTCTCAATGTATTGGTTGAAGCAACTCATGGACCTTCGTATGAAAGAGGAACCTCCATGTTTGCCCACTTGAATGAGTTTTATTCTATTTTTAGTCACTTGTCTTCATATGGAATTAAATTTAAGGACAATCATCCTCCCTTGTTCTTGTTGGTTACATTGCCTAAGTCATGGAATACGTTATGTACTGCTATGTATGCAAATATGCCTACTAATGGACTCAAATTACAGGATATAGAGGGTGCGCTCTTGAATGAAGAGGTCAATAGAAAGAACGTTGATGCCTCCCGCACCTCTCATGCTTTGATAGTTAGAAGCAATAATGATAGGAGTGGTAATGACCACCATGGGAGAGACTCTCAAAAGTCTTGTTCTCGATCACATGGATCGTCTCGCAATAAGTCCATGGTCGTAAGTCTGTATTGACTTGTCGCTATTGTGGGAAGCAAGGTCATTCATCCACAATGTCATAAAATGTGTGATGACAAGTGTAAAGAAAAGGAAAAGGATAAAGTGTAGGAAAAGAATGATGATTGTAGCATTGTCCCTAGCAAGTCCAGTGTCAAGATTGAAGAGATTAATGTCATGCAAAATGATTCTATTGATTACTACATACTTGTAGCTTCTTCTCTTAGTGCTTTGCAATTGACTTGTTTACCTATGCTCAATATTGGATGGTTGATTCAAGGGCTTCATTTCATGTCACCCCTCATCGAGAGCAATTCTACTCCTATCAAATCATGACAGGATTCGTCAAATTGTAATGACCTGGCATTGGATATACTTGGTATTGGAGATGTCCAATTGTAGTTTCCTTCAGGTATAATATGTTTACTTTTTCATGATGTATGTGCATGAATAAGATGATTTAGGAGTGAGCTCATAGTATGCTTAGCCAAGTAGGCTTACCATAAAACTTTTGGACTAAGGTAATTAGTATTTTCATACATTTGATTAATCTATCCCCATGAACTACTCTTGACTATCAGGTTATAAAGGAGGTATAGTCTAGAAAGCCTCCATCATATGCCCATTTGCATATCTTTGGTTGTGAGGCTTTCTGCCATGTTCCCAAGGATAGCCACAATAAGCTAGATCCTAAGTCCATGAAATGCATATTTCTTGGTTATGGAGATGTAAGTGAGATAGGCTATCTTCTACGCAATCCACATGCTCAGAAGGTCATTTTCATCCATGATATTGTTTTTTATTAAGAGAAAATGCATAAGCAACCTGAGCATATAATTGAACAATTGATGCTCTAGTAGCCCAAGACCATGATGTTAGACAGGAGGTATAGGCCCCACATCCTATTTTGTGGTGATCTATTAGAGATAGACATCATTCTAATTTGTTTGTGCCCTCTATGGATTATGTTATAATGATAAATGCTAATCAGCCTCTTACCTATAATGAGGCCATATGCAGAGGTGATAGTCACTCTTGGAAGAGTGGCTATCACCTCTTACCTATAACGAGGCCATATGCAGAGGTGATAGTCACTCTTGGAAGAGGGCCATGAAGTCAGAGTATGCATCACTGTAGAAAAATCAACATGGGATTTGGTTCCTTTGCTTAGTGGAAAACATTTTTTGCCATACAATTGGGTTTGCAAGTTGAAAAGTACCCCTCGATACCCTAAGCCAATCTATAAGGCCAGATTGATTGCTAAGAGTTTTAAGAAAATTGACTTTAATGAAGTATTTTCTTCTATCATTAAGATGACTACCCTATGCTTCATTTTGGCTTTGGTTGCACAACTTAATCTAGACCTCTATTAGATGGATGTCAAGACAACTTTCTTACATGGGGACTTGCATGATGAGATTTAAATGCAACAACCTAAGGGCTTTGAGGAAAAATACAAGGAATACCTAGTGTGCAAGTTGAGAAAGAGTCTTTATGACCTTAAGTAAGCACTTAGGAAATGGTACCACAAGTTTGATACCTTCATGCACTCAAAGGGATATACCTACAGTGATATGGATCCATGATTATAAATGAAGAAGGCCCATGATGGCAACCTTATGATTTTGGTACTCTATGTGGATGATATGCTGATTGTTGGAGTGCTCATGATGAGTTGGATGCCTTGAAAGGTCAGCTTAAGAAGAGCCTTGAGATGAAGAACATGGGATAAGACTCGCATATTCTTGGGATATGCATCACGCATGATCACTCTAAGGGGCTCCTTTACTTATCACAAAAGGAGTATATCCAAAAGGTTATTGAGTAGTTTCATATGCAAGATGTTAAGTCTTTTGGCCTTACCTTCTCATGTGATAGTTAGTCATGCCAATTGTTTACAATTTGATGAGTAGAAGGCTAAGATAGCTAAGATGCCTTATGCATCTATAGTGAGTAGTTTAATGTATGCTATGATAGCCACTCATCCTGACATAGCATTTGCAATAAAAGTTGTGGCATGCTATATGGCTACACCTAGCAGACAACATTGAGATGCCATGAAGGATATCATGAGGTACCTTAAGTGCACTCCAAATACGTGCATATATTATGGTGGCCAAGATACAAGAGTCATGGGATACACTGACTCTGATTATGCAAGACATGCAGATATAATAGGAAGTTCACCTCTAGCTACATCTTCAACTTTGATAGAGGTGTTATTTCTTAGATGTCCAGGATGTAAAAATGCATAATCCTTTTAACTACAAAGACAAAGTATGTTGTAGCCCATTGACAATTGCAAAGAGACTCTCTGGTTAGGCCATTTGGTCTCACAAACATTGGTATTACTGATGTGGTCCCTACACTACATTCGATTTCTATGAGTGCCATTTAGTTGGCTAAGAATCCAATCTTCCATATGAAGACAAAGCAAATTGAGGTGTTGCGAGAGGGAAAAGACTGAATTTTTGACTAATTTTTGTTGTTTTTGAGGTCTGAATGGTTGATTTTTTATGGATTTTGAGTGATGTATGGTTGTTTTTGGGAATGTTTGAGAGTTTTTGGATGATATTGATTATTTTTTGGAAGCTCATGATGATTCTTAGAGGAAATATGAAGCTCTATGATGTTCTGATAGATTCTGTTGAGGTTCTGATTGGTTCTGATACCTTCTGTTTAGCTTCTGTTTTGTTCTGATTTTCTTCTGTATGAAGCATGGATTGATGATTGATGAAGGTTGAGATCTTTTGAAAGATTATTGAATAGTTTTTGATAGTTTGGAATGGTTTTAGGATCAGTTATGAGGATCTGTTGTTCTCTGATGACCTTCTGTAACCCTCTGTGGCCCTTCTATAGAGCCTTTGTCTCTGCTCTGTTCCTATTCTGTTATGTTCTCTGTAGATCCTCTGTAGTGTTCTATAGAATGTATGTGTGCCTTTGGAAAATTTTTCTAACTTTTTTAAAGGATGAATATAAGTTCAAAAGAGCTAAAAAAAATGGAAGAAGTAGCTGAAGACTGAAGAGAAGACTGAAGTGACAGTGACAGTAGTGAGCTATGAAGAGACTCTGTAGTGGCTCTGGTGCCCTTTCATACCTCCCATACCTCTTGGGAGGTATATACACGACCTAATAATAATTATTAAGTGCCATTCTTGAGTATTTTAGTGAGGAGATGATGTATTATTGATAGAGAGAGAGAGAGAGAGAGAGAGAGAGAGAGAGAGAGAGAGAGAGAGAGAGAGAGAGAGAGAGAGAGAGAGAGAGAGAGAGAGAGAGAGAGAGAGAGAGAGAGAGAGAGAGAGAGAGAGTCAGAGATAGTCAATTCTATCAAAACAATGTGTCTATCTATGAGAGATTGAGGGAGAAAACTATGAAGACATTGAAGATGAATACTATGTGATTGATTTCCATTCAAAAGTAGTGTATTCTTTTATGTTATTTTCTCTATTGATGTATCCTATGAAGATGTTAAAGATTATGGTTGATTCTATCAAGTTCATGGGAGATATCTACTATGTTGCTACGTTAAGATTTGTTGTTTTCCTTGTTTTGGTCATCAAAAGAATGAAACAAAAGCTTGTTGATGTTACAAGATAGATTTTCTTGTAGTAAAATCCCCTTTTCCTTGGTGTTCCTCTTGGGGCTCCATGTTTTTGGTGCGCATCCGGGGAAACTTGCCATCAACAAGCATTAGAAGAGGCTGAAAATGAAGGAAATGGCACTACCAAGAATAGGAGAATTCAATGGATGCTTGCAAAGTTCCTTCTTCCACTGAAGAGTTGGAAATTCTTATTTCCAAAGCCACTTTCTACAAGAAGTTCATCCCACAATGGCAGAAACATATTACCATCATGATGCAAGCTCTATGTGGTGGACTATTTCCTCTTCCTGTTGAGACAACAGAGACTTGCATCTTGGTGGCAAATTGTTTGGGAACAAACTATAGGGTAGAAACAGAGAGAATGACAATCCATAGAATATTTTTCATTCATTGATAAGTTTCCAGACATCATCAAGTGGGGATCGTGAAGAAGCTTCAGGAGTCGTGGTCAGTGGAGGTTCACGAAAACAAGAAAAAAAAGAGCTGGAAGTTGTTCGTGGATGCTCAACAACAAGATACGTGGGATGCTTGATGTTCTGACAATCTTTTGTTTGTCCAATTAGCAACCCACCGAAAGTTGGTAGGCAGAGTGTTTTTCACAACATACACTGTTGAAACCATCAGAAGCTGGCATTATTATGATGATGGCACAACAACGATCCTAAGAAGAATGAGTTTTGATACTTTCAGAAAGGAATATCTCCCCCTCTGTAGTGGGTTGAAAACTGAATTCAGAGATGTTGAAAAGAAGGAAGTAGAAGAGATATTGGCCAAAGAATCCTCCAGAGATTGAAGCCCCTCTCTGATTCTATTCTGTTGAGTACAAACCAACTAGTTGGAGCCAACCCCCTGATGAATGACGCAATCAAGAGGCAAGTGTTAGAACGAGTCTAGAGGTACGTGAGAAGAGAGAAGGTAAGAATCAAGGCTGAGAACGAGCTTGTAGCAGAAGCTTCTTTTGACACCCTAAAAGCACTCTTTACAGAAGTCCCCATGGCAACTCAAGGTCCCCTTCCTAGTCAGATTTGTCTTAGAAATATTGATAAAAGGCTAGTAAATGTAGTCCCATTTCTAATTTTTAAAGGAGAGTAGAATGAAGACCCCGATCTTCATGTAGTAAAATTTATGGCAGCATGTGTGGCTAACAATACCAGAACCACTGAGCATTGGTTAGCAATATTCCCCGCCACTATCAAAGGCACGGAGTTTCAATGGTATGAGAGACAAGTAGCAGGAACTTTTGGCACATGGGACGACCTAAAGTTGGCTTTCCTCACTAAATTCAGACATGAAGGTTTTGAAAAGCGGATGTGAGAAGAGTTCATGAACCTAAGTCAGTCCTCTAGAGAAAGAGTAGAATCTTATGTCTCACGAATGGAATCCATCCTGAAGAGTAGAAGCTTATGTCTCACAAATGGAATCCATCCTGAAGAGATGGACTAACCATCATTTGGACGAAGGTATCCAGAAAGGAGTGTTCCTCAGAGGCCTACAACCAAAAGTTCGCAAGTTCGTGGAATTGAGAAGACCAGTCAATCTGCAAACTGCAGTGGAAGGTGCGAGATTGTATGACGAAGTTGAGGCAAGGTTGTCAATGACTCCAGGAAGAGGAGTCTTACCTCCTCCCATGCCAGGAATGGTATACCCACCAAATGTAGTCCCAGGGAAAGTTCCCTACCCATATCCCCAGATGCAAACAGTGCCACAGTATAGTGCACCTAATCCACAGTGATCTTCGCAGACGACAGTGCCTCAAATGATGGTTCAATCACAACAACAGTGGCCTCAATCAATTCCTCCAATGGTGACTCAACAACAGTAAAACCCTACCAACTAGAATCAACAACCCCAAGTCTCAACAGGAGCTCCGAATCAAAGCCAGAATAGAGGACCCTCTCGATCAACCCAACCTATATATGCAGTAATTACAGAAGCTTCCCAAAACCCTACTACAAGTACTCCATGAAGTGAAAATCTGAAGGACTACTTATCCAACTCAGTTGCAAGTATCAAAAAAGAGCTTATGGATGTGATTACAGAGCAGCTACAGATGCTGAAGGTGAATACCATCAATATATCCACTCCTGTAAGAGCTGGGAGAGATGTGATGTGTTCTAATACATGGTGCGGGAAGTGCCATCAAGCGGGACATTCAGCCACTGAATGTACCCGAAAACCAACCATTCCTGGAGCCTTCTGTTCCTACTATTTGCAGAATAACCATACATAGGATATTTGCTCTCTGAAAGAGATGCACGAACGAAGATAGAAAGATAAAAATGCAAGATTCAACTTGTTAGAATCCAAAATGACAACGCAGGACATTGGACCAAAGCCTAGGGAGTTTGGTCCTAATTTCGGTTCAAGGAGGGTTCCCTCTCAAAGTTACAAAGGATGACATTCTGGTGGTGGTCAGAGATCCGAGGTAGAATGTTATAGATGTGGAGAAAAGGGTCATATCTCACCAAATTATCCAAACCCTAGAAGATCTATGGATTACAAGCCCTTATGCAGCTGATGCAAAGAAGAAGGCCACACTGCAAAGGATTGTCCAAGTCCAGCCCCTGTCAAGGCCAATGCCACTGATAGCCAACAGAAGGCACAAGAGCCTTCCTCCAATTTGATAGAGTTGGAAGTTGCCACTATCACGCACGCCAAGAAGAAGGAACCAATTGTCTAGAAAGAGAACAACTCCCCTATCAAGACCGTGAATTTCAACCTGCCAACAGAGGGACATAGCGGTATAGGACAGAATAGTGCATTACAGAGCATTGCAGTGCCACAGAGAGTCACAGAGACAGTCCCAGAAACAGGACCAAAGGTCTAGGAGATAGACGATACAGAGGCACCTCTAAAAACAGAAGAAGTGCCAATGTTGCCATTGCTAGAAGAAAAAGGAAAGATGAAAATGTGTGTAGCCCCATTCCCCAGCAGGCTGGAGAAGCTCCTAAATCCTATCAAAGAATATGACTTGGTAAAAGACCTAGACACTTTTAAACCAAACTTAACATTCTGACAGTTGTTGATGTTGTCTCCCAGCTACCGAAAGAAATTCAAAAGCATCTTGAGTGGATGTAGCCAACGCCTTACTATATCTTGGTACCCCAGAGATTAGTGTATGGTTAGAAGGATGCTTTATTTCAGATGCATTGATTGTTGATGGAGGCTCATCAGTAAATATAATGACCGATATGACAACGAAGGACCTAGGCCTATAAGGTATGCAACCTACACAATGGCTTATCAGACTGGCAGATCATAGCAGAATCAAGCCTTTGGGCATTCTCCCGTATGTGAAGACAATAGTTGCAGGAAAAGATTACTAGCTGACCTATCTGGTGGTGAAACAAAATTCTTATGGGACCTCATACCTTCTGTTGCTAGGGTGACCATGGCTTTTTGAAGCTAGAGCAAGGACACATTGGTTCAAAGGAACCCTAACCCTAGGCAGAGGACCCAACAAAGTGGTGCTAAAGTTGTATGGGTCATAGAAAGGTAGTGGATCTACCTCCATCAAAGTCTTATCAGACTCCTCCAATGGAGGTATAGATGAAACATCAGTTGAAGAAAAAGCTGTCAGACTGATCTTTCCCAAGAAAACAGAGGCATTGTCCCTAACAGTGGGCACTGTAAGCCAACTACGGAAGGAAGCAAAGTCTTTGTCCATGGGAGAATACCTCCTATCTCAACTCAAAGTGACTCCTGAAATCACCTCTGACAATGAGATAGAAGCATGGATGTATTGTTCTCCCTGTTACATGGCAATCGTAGAGTCAGAGCCAGAGTCAGTAGCAGAGACAGTAGTAGAAGCAGAGCCAGAGACAGAGGTAGAAGCAAAATCAGACACAAAGATGGAGGACCTATTCTTCTCCTACAGAGCCTCTACAGAAGTAGAGATAGAGCCTCTAGAGGAAGAGGATGAAAATGATGAGGAAGAAAACGAATTAGGTTATGAAAGTGTAGCCGAAGAAGTTCCTCTAATAGTGGACGCAATCTTGTTGATGTCCCTACAGAGATCTCAGAGACCGAAGATCTCGGGGTGTTGGATGGAATGACCATGATTCCATTTCGGTTGATCAATGGACCACAAAGTATGCAAAATCTGCATAAGCAATGGATCAAAGGTATAAAAATTAAGTTCACTAGTGGCTCTTGTCACCCTGACCAGTCATTCTGGAGAAAAGATGATGATGATGCCCCTTGTCAACAGAAGCCAGAGCCATCAAAGCCATGGCTTATAGAAGGTCCGTGCTATGTGACATTCCTAGATGCATCTTCTGAAGATGAATCCCTAAGTCCAGAAAAAATCACCATTCACACAGAAGCAAACAAAGCTCTAATACCCTTCTAGCAATCTCAACAAAAAAATCAGTCATCTGTTCAGAAGGAAGACACTGGTTCTAGTGGAACATCAGACGATGACACTACTCCCTTGAAGGAGTTAGATCTCTATCCAGAAGCAATCCGTGGGACATTCATCCGCGAAGTGGAAGGTGAAAGTGACATTCTTGGATACTGACGGTATTAAACGTCATCTAAAAGTGGGTCTCAATCTTCCAGAAGAAGAACTAGAGGTCATGCGAGACCTACTGAAGGAGAATTTAGACGTGTTTTCTTGGTCATATAAAGACCTAAAGGGGATTGATCCCATAGTATGCCAACATCACATTGACCTAGAGCCTGATGCCAAACCTATAAGGCAAAGACAAAGGCATATGAATCCTAATTATTCTGCTCTGGTGAAGGCCAAATTATTGAAGCTCCTTGAAGCAAATTTCATTTATCCTGTGGCTAACAGTAAATGGGTTTCACCCATTGTGGTTGTATCCAAGAATAATGGGAAACTGCGAATATGTGTGTACTTTCAAAAGTTGAACTCGAAGATGAAGAAGGATCATTTCACTATCCCTTTCACAGACCAACTATTAGACACAATGGCAGGCCATGAGCTCTATTCCCTCTTGGATGGATTCATCGAATATAATCAAGTCCAAATTGCAAAAGAGGACCAATCCAAAACAACCTTCACCATAGAATGGGGGACCTATGCCTATAGAGTGATGCCGTTTGGGCTTTGTAATACTCCTGCCACCCTTCCAACGAGTAATGATGGTTGCTTTCCAGAATCATCTACATGATTTCATTGAGGTGTATCTCGATGGCTTCTGTGTTTATAGCTTAATCTGCGAGCATTGGGGACACCTAGAGCAGTGTTTTAACAAATGCCGAGAGTATGGGATTTCTCTCAACCCCAACAAATGTGTCTTTGGCGTCTCATCAGGAGTTCATTTGGGCCATATTGTCTCTGTATAAGGGATTGCAACAGATCTGGTGAAGATTGAGAAGATTGCCACCTTAACAACACTAACAAACCTCAAGCAAATGAGAGGATTTCTTGGCCATGTGGGCTACTACATAAGATTTATTACACATTTCACAACCAAGCAGTCCCTCTGCAAAAGCTTCTAAGGAAAGATGCGGATTTCCTTTGGACTAATGACTACGAAGAAGCCTTTAATACCCTAAAACAGTGCCTTATCCAAGCACGTATCTTGCAGCCTCTTGATTGCACCAACCCCATGAGTGATGAGAGCTTTCATCCTAACAGGATGGGAACGTGAGTATGGGCTGCCCTCTATATCTATCAAAAGAGTGTGAGACAGAGGGTGGGGTGAGTGACCAGTCTTTCCCTTCAAATCAAATGAGAGGCGAGATGTGTGAATGGCATGTTGCACGCATGGGTTGGGCCTCTCAATGCACAACACACGATCTGTTCCTGTGCACTGCACTATAAGGCTCCTTGGCCTTCCTTCTTGCACTGTATGCCGGCATAGGGCGGGATGCACTGTTGCACCATCAAATGCGCACAAGGCATACAACCTCTGCACAAGTGAATGTGACGATTACATTAATGGGTGTCAGGAATGGGTTGCCCTCCTATATCCTTCAACAGAGTGTGAGACAAAGGGTGGACTAAGTGTGATTGGTGTTTCTCCTCAATAAATTTCGAGAGGTGAGATTGAGGGACGTTACGATAATTAGGAGTCAAACCGTTTCCCTATGCACATATGGGATGGGTCTCTGCCATCAGCACATGACGCGTCACCCTGTTTTGTACACTGCACTACAAGGCTCTCTCGCCTTCCTCCTTGCACCTATGCCAGATGGGTGGAACGCACGCATGCACCATCAATTGTGCACACTGGCATACTCCCTCCCAACTACTTTCCCCTTGTTTAGTTCTACATTGGCTGTGAGTTATGGGATTTCATGCTTATTCCTTGAGCAATGTGCATCATGGGGTGAGCGATTGTTCTATCATCCTCTTGAGTGCCCCTGAGTTGAGAGTTCTATTCTTCGTCATCGACACTTAAATCAACGGACTTTATCGACAAAAATACCTCCTTGGGAACTATTGCATGGTCCTTGCCGTGCTGGATGTATTTTGTGGCACGCCCTGGTCCCTTTTGCCGCCCGACGATGGCTTCAATCTTTCTGCATCAACAACGGTGATTCCCTTCAACCATCTACAAAATGGGCCAAGTGTTCCTAACCCTACTTTTCTGATTGCAAGTGTATGTTATGTCTTAAGTGTGGGGATGCCAACGTCCAGTCGGTTGACAAGTCTGTGGCTGTGCCGATCAATCTACTCTAACCGGTAAGGTCTTAAGTGTGGGGGCACGTCCCTATGTGTTTGATATGCATACCTCTGCATATGTCATTACCCAATCATGCGTGCTTACCCAGTACTAGTTCTGCCTTGATGGGGTCCCTTCCTCACCCACCTACCCTTGTACCCCTTGTCATCAAGGCCGTTTCCCTTGTGGTTGCTTTTATTGTGTAATTTTTTCCGAGAACATTCCCTACTTCACCAAACTCCCGGTCACCTTATAGCCTTGTTTTTTCCTTCAAATGACACACTTTTCCCTTTTACATCCCCCTATTTCGGCTTACCGTTTTTGAGTTTTTAATTTTTGAAGCTTTTCCCGCATAATTGGATGTATTTCCATGCCAACATGCTCTTATCGCTTCAAAACAGTGATCTAACATACAAGTCCTGTCCTACGCCTTTCCTTGGACATTTTTTCTTTTACCCGCCTGTTATTCCGATGTACGGTTTGTCCGTAATTAATTTTTGCATGATTTTGTGTCTTTTTCGTGTATGTTTTTGAACTTTTTCCATGTGAACTTGCCCTATTCTCCTCAAAATTTGATTCTGACTAGCTTGCCTTGTCCGGCTACCCTTTCTGCAAAATTATCCTTTTTCCTCTGTCCTGTTTTGATCTCTTGATTTTTTGTTATTAATTTTTATTGTTATTTTTTAACTCAATTTTTTGGTTTTTTCCATGTGAACGCCTCCTAACCCCATCCGAACTGAACTTTGATGTGCCTGCCCTGTGAATCCCCTTTCCGAGGACATTTTTCCTTTTTATTTCCCTTCGTTCCAGTGCCTCGTTCTTTTTATATTTATTTCTGAATCCCATATCAGTGTTGATTTTTGGGTTTTTTCCATGTGAACGAGTCTTATCTTCATCAGAACTGTATTCTGACATAATAGCCCTATCCAGTATATCTTTTCCCACCATTTTCCTTTTTCCCGTGCATCATTTAAGTGAATGGATTCTTTGATATTAATTATCGTATGGATTTTCGCGCCTTTTTTTTTCCTTTTTCCCATGGGAACACCCTGATTTGATCCTTGACACCCCGTTGTACTTTTCCCCATTCTCCCCCTTGCCTTCCAGCCTGGTTTTCCTTTTTACGGCATTGTGTTTCAATGCATGGTTTAAGCATTATTAATTTTTCTTTGTTTTGTCATGTTCCCGCAAGATGCACATAGAAACACGCTAGTCACACAGCCCATTCGAAAGGTGTATGTATGTATGTTGAACAAGTCACAAGACTGACATTGTTTCAAAACCCAGGTGCATGTTCTAATGTCTTAGAATTACCCTTTTCTTGTTCGCATCCTCTTCTCAACGAAGCCCCTTAACTCAAAGTTAAGTGTCACAATTTTTCCTAACATTAGGCTACTTCGCTCAAGTTAACTCGGGTACCCATCCAACGAACAATCACCATGTCACCGTACCATTGTAATGGTATATGCAATGCTAACCCCAAAAAAAAAACAAAACAAAACCAAAACAACACGCGTACAAAAAAAAACAAAAAAACAAAAACAAAACAAAAACAAAAAACAACCACAAGACAAACAACAAGCAAAACCTAAAATTAAACACAAAACAAAAGAATGGAACATAACCAACACACCAATTTTTTAAAAATAACAAAATTAACAAAAAAAGTAAAGAAAAAAAAAACAAACAACACACAAACAAAAAGAACGCGAGAGAAAAAAAACAAACAAACAAACAAACCGTTGTCGTCGCGTTTTTCCTCTTCTTTCCCTCCTCCCCTACCTCCATCGCCGCCTCCTCCCCTCCTTCTCCCTTCCTCCCCTCCTCTTCCCTTCTCCTTTTCTTCTTCTCCTCCTCTTCCTCTTCTTCTCCTCCCTCCCCTTCTTCGTGCCGCCCCTCGCCCGCACACTGCCCTAGTTCACTCGTGTTCCAGTCGCCGTCATCCGCGCCTGTGCCTCGCCTCGCCGCCTTTCTCCCCCCCTCCCTCTCTTCACCACCCCTCCTACCTGCCACCTCCACCTCCGCCACCCTTCTTCTCCCCCTTTCTCCTCCTCTACAAACTCCCCCCCCCCCCCTCCCAACCACATTTGGGCCCCCCGCTAAATTTGGCCATCCCCACCATTTTGACCCCCCACCCCAAAATGGACCCCTCCTCCACCACATTTGGGGCCCCCGGTACATTTGGCCCTCCCCACCATTTTGACCCCCCCCCCCCCCCCCCCCCCCCCCATTCGACCTCGCCCACCCCACTGGTCCATACCCCACCCCTAAACTTGACCCCTCCACCCCTAAATTTACCCCCCTCTATCACATTTACCTTCCCACCCCCCAATTTAACCCCCCCCCCCCCTAATTTGGCATTCCCCTTAATTTAACCCCTCCCCCTATTTTTACCCCCTTCCTAAGCCCCTCTTCCCACCCCCCCGCGGACACCTTACACCCCCCCATCGCCCCCGTTCCCCCATTGATACCCGTCGAACCACCGTCCCCCGTCGAAGAACCTACAACACCTCCTCTTCAGTTCTCGTTCCCATGCCGCCACCTCGACCAACCACATTGCTTGCGCATGTTCATGAGGGTGTTCACTTGTCATCGCATGTTGGTTGTTCGTAATCGTGTTCGTGAGCTGCCAGCAGGCAGGTGTTCACATGCAAGGGCACGCGTCCGACCTTGTCCGTGCGGTGGTGCGTGCTCAGCCGTTTCCACGCAGCTATTCACATGCAACCCGGGTACCTATTTTTAATTTCAAAACCCGATTAAAAACCCAAGAAAAATACCTAAAAATCTAAAAATTTGTTTAAAAATCATAAAAATTTCAATTTAAAAACAAAAAAATTGTTGAAAAATCCTTTACCAAATGGAAAATTTTTGTTTATTTTTCTAGTTCAAATGCAGAAAATAAATTGTAGATAAATTACAAATATTAAAAATCCTTCAAAATCCCTTGAAATTTGAACAAAATTCATTTAAAAATAAATAAAAATAAAAAATAATTTCAAAAAAAATTCAACCAACTCATTTGAATATTTTTAGAATGTTTCATATACTAAAAATGCTTTGTCAAATGGTCAAACTATTATTTTAAGGCAAAAATGCTAAATTCAATACTTAAATTCATGAAAAAATCATTTTTAATTCTAAAAATAAGCTGAAAATTACGAGATAAATCCAAAAACATTATTGAAACTTGATGGTTTAGTTTTCACTCATGGTGGACTACTGAAATCTCACCATCAAAATTTACAATATATTCATGTGTCTCATTTATTCCATTTTAATTATATTTAAAAAATTAAAAAATATCGGATATTCCCTTAAAAATAAATTTAAAACATAATAATTAAAAATATATACCCTCACAACACAATAAACAAAAATAAAAATAAAATAAATTGCGCACACCAAACAAATATGCATCCACTAGCCTTGCCTTGACGTGCCACATTATTTTCAGTTCGTGGTTTTTTTTTCATTTTTGGACTGCTGACTTGCATCTTGGGATTGAGACGTGCGCATTCCATTTCATTGCATACACACATACCCATTTTCATGTATTTTTCTTTTTTCCTTCCTATTTTTTATTTTTCCTATCCCAAAATTTACGATTAATTCTTAAAATGAATCCTAAACACCACCATGGCACGCGTGCTCGCGCCAAACACACATTTTTCTAATAAATTAAAATAAACCCGCCGTTCACTTTGCATGTGCTACATGCACTTTAGAGGCACCTTAATTTTAAATAAAATGAACCAGCCGTCACAAAAATGCACACGCTGAAAAAGAAGAGTGCTTTAGATACATTAAATTTCTAATTAAAGAATTTGCTTTTAGAGACTTGAGTCTGGGTTCCGAAGTCCGGGATCCGTTAAAAGCACCATTTCACATTAATAAATTGTAACTAACAATTTAAAAATCGTTTTCATATTAAGGTCTACAACCTAATAAAATTTCAACCATTGTTAATAATTTATTAAACCAAACCCTTCACTAAAATCATTCCCCTCACTGCACTTCTTTTTCCCTTTTCAATGAATACGCTTCGTGGAATGGGCACATGCAGTCTTTCAAGTTATCATTGCTTATAGAAGTTTTGGTTATGTCTTGAGAAGGTTATATGAGGTATTATGGTTTGATTGTGTGATATGATTACAAGTGTGATCTGTAGTTTTCTTTTCTATCTGATACAGGATCTTGGGTGCATATTTGTTGCATAGCATGAAGCTTTCAGTCGCATATGTGTAGAGGTCGTGCCGAATTTTTTCTAGGATGTGGATTGTTTGGGGTGGTCAATTGGTTAGTCCTGTTTGTGTGTGTTTATTTTGATTGATTTCTTTTTTATAGATATTCTGTTGTTTTGCAGGCATTCATTGTGATTGTTTGTGTATGTGGTGTGTGTGTATAATCCATCTGAATGGCGCCTCAAGCTCCTCCTCCTGTTCAATATGTCCCATTGATATGTAGGGATTATTCTTCCCTACTGACTTTTGAGCCTATTGTGAAAGCTGGCCTTGCACCTTTTGTGGTTGCTTCACTTCCTCTGATACCAGAAGATCCAGCCCTTTGTGATGAGTTTCTCGTGCCCTACAGTAAGAAATCAAGCTTGGTTCGTGGTACTTCCATAGTCCTGACACCTAGAGGGTTAGGGAAGGCTTTGTCTCTTCCTTACAAAGGAGAACCCTTTGTCACAACCAGACAGTTATTCTCAAATGAAGAGATCCTCAAGCTGTTACAGAAGCAAACTAAAGAGGCCATTGATGTCAAGAAGGTGATTAACACTTCAGGAGTGTCTTTCTCATGATCACTAATCCTCTCTGGAAGCTAGTCTGCCAATTTCTCCAAGACAGGTTCATGCCTGCCAAGACACCATCTCACTATTTGTCCAAGGAGCTCTTCACAGCTTCCAGGATGGTTTTAAAAGGGGTTGCCATTGACTGGAGTACTTACCTTCTTACGAAGATGGACCAGCATTTTGTCAAGGTGACTCGAGGAAATGTTACCAATGTAACCTATGGTTTATATTTATATGCTTTATTGACATATTCAAGCCTTAAGAAGGGTGTTTTACCTCGTCCTCCATCTAATCCAGTCCCTCCCCCTCCACCTTTAGAAGATTCAGAACCCATTGACATAGAGGATACTGACTCCCCTCCTCTGTTGGTCATTTAGCGGAAGCACTTGAAGCGTGTAGCAGAGAAAATTCCACCAGTCATTCCTTCAGTGTCAGTTCTTGCTACCTCTGGAAGTAACCTCCCTGCCTACCTCACATGCAACAACTTATTCAGGGCACATCAAGAGGGTTATTTGGATATATCAGTTCCTTCGTTGAACAGCTTACTGTCAAGGGATGCCATTCCTTTCCTTTGTAACGACATCCAGAGCTCTATTGAACTCTCAGTGATGATAGCTTGTGTTCAACAGTTATATGCTTCTTTCTATGAAGAATTGATGCAATCCAAAGACCAAATGCATAAGGCAACCACATAGTTAGCTTCTGCTAAAGACACTCTTTCTGATCTATTTAAGTAGATGGAGCAGCAGACACGAATGATTGAGACCCAAAGAAAAGAAATATCTTCTCTGAAAACTTAGTTAGTAGAAACTCAATCAGATATCACTAGAGTTTCGGAAGAGAAAGAGAAAATGTACAAAGAAGCTCACGAGTTTAAGACTCTTCTGGATACGAAATTGTCAGCTTTGCAGACTAGTCACAATACAGTGGAATCCCTAGCTTCCCAGATTAAACAGTTGAAGGACCAACTGGCACAGTCATGGTCCATCCCTCCAAGTCCCTGTGTTCCCATGATTCTTTCTATATCTCAGCAGGACTTGGCAGTTCTCCAGAGATGGGCCACATTATGTCCATTGTTTCAAGACAAAGTGGAAAGATTGCAGTCCAAGATGGATTTATTATGGTCTACATTTGAGCAATTTCAGGAGTATGTTCCTCCCGACCATTCCTTTTTTGTCCACTATCTAGCTGCAGAAGTTGGCCTTCTATATTAAGCTCTCAACGATGGATCTCCCTCTTCTAGAGGATGGCTGGAGTGAAGTTTGGTCTTCTGATTTGCGGACAGAAGTTGTCCGTATGGTCTTTGAAAATTTTGTGATGACGGATACCATGTTGTTGTCTTATATGTATCTACGAGGTGATCTATTAATTTCAAATGATGTAGATCTGGCTTGGTATGTAGGGGATGTGGTCTTACAAGTTGCCTTGTATGTCAATCATTTGGAGTTGAGGATAGATGAAATGTTCTAGTGCTATTTTTCTAAAGTGGCTACTTGCACTGACACTTTATGGCATTCAATGATTAATTCTGTAGTCCTTAACCAACGGCAAAATACAGCCTCTACTCATGTGCAGAACACTAACCAACTGATGGTGGATCTTTTAGCTTATCTTTCCAAGAACTATCCCTTTAATTCATCCTTCTTTGATTCCTACCATCGACGATCTGTTTTAGGTCCCTGTGTTCCTAGCTTATTGTATTATTAACAAATGGCCCATTGCTATGATGCTTATTTTTCCCTTTATCAATCCAACTTAGCAGCCATATTACCTCTCCTTTTCCAACCTTAGGGTTTTCCTCAAATTCCAATCTTTACCTATTGTTCTTTCATTGAAGATTGAGTATTTTTCCCTTCTCCACCACCTTGTCATTCCCCATATATCCATATACCTTCTACCTTTCTTGCTTACCAACTAACACCTTTCCTAACTGATTCACCTAAATTTTCAGCTAATCCTTCTTTAGCTTATTCCTCATTTTATGATTTTGCCCACCCATCTCTTCATCCTCTTTTACTCATTCCTCTTCCATCTCCTACCACTTCCATTTCTCAACCCCCTCAGTTGGTTAGTAGGTATGAAGGATTTGATCAGTAGATTCCAAGAAGAAGAGTATGGAGCTCAACTGATTCTCTTACAAGATCACAGATTAATTGGCCGTTCATTCCAGAAGACTGGACAACTGCTAGTCAAGTGTACCAAAATTATCTCCATTTTTCCCAACAATATTCACAATCTCTTGATCCTTCAGTGAGATTGACATCCCATTTTGCTTGGTACCTAGCATATATGCATAGGCATTCCCATAATGATCAAAAGGCCACTCCAAAGCTTTGTATGAATCTCAATGTGAACATTGATTCTCAACAGTTGGATGTCCTATATTTTCATGCCCTTTATTTACCTAGCAGATACCTTGTTTTGCTAGAACAGATGTGCTGCCTTCAATTCTTTCAGAATCCTCCAAAATATTTTGTGGATGAGTCTTTATCCATGGATCACTTTCATAATCATCAAGCTTTCAAGAGGGATCATCTTCACTGATACCCCTGAATGTATCTTCTATGCTTCTTAATGATATATATTTTTTGGAGGTGCCATTCAGATGGTTGTTTTGTGTTTGTGTTGTATTAATATGTGATGAGTTCGTGTTAATTGAATAATTTTATCGAGAGCTCTCTTTTCAACTATTGACACTGATGGTGATGGTGGATGGCAAGCCTACGATGCAAAGTTGAGGAACCTCTTATATCCTTTACAAATTTGTCATGACTTTCTATTGTTTATAAGATGTGTTAATGCATAACTATGTTTTCCTTTCATTGTATTCTTTCTTAGATACAAATGATAAGTTGGGGTCGTGCTTGGGTGATTATTGAAGATACTAAAGAAGATCAAATTAATCTCTTTACTGAACTTACATTCTTCTTTTCCTTAGGTCGCGAGGACGCTTCCTTTCTAAGTGTGGAGATATGTTGAGAGTGGAAAAAGACTGAAATTTTGACTGATTTTTGTTATTTTTGAGGTCAGAATGGTTGAGTTTTGATGGATTTTGAGTGATGTATGGTTGTTTTTGGAAATTTTTGAGAGTGTTTTGAATTATATTGATTATGTTTTGGAAGCTCATGATCTTAGTGGAAATATGAAGCTCTATGATGTTCTGATAGATTCTGTTAAGGTTCTGATGGGTTCTGATACCTTCTATTTAGCTTCTGTTTTGTTTTGATTTTCTTCTGTATGAAGCATGGATTGATGATTGATGAAGGTTGATATCTTTTGAAATCTTATTGAATAGTTTTTGATAGTTTGGAATGGTTTTAGTATGAGTTATGAGGATCTGCTATTCTCTGATGACCTTCTCTAACCCTCTGTAGACCTTCTGTAGAGCCTCTGTCTCTGCTCTGTTCCTATTCTGTTATGTTCTGTAGATCCTCTATAAGTGTTATGTAGAATGTATGTGTGAGTTTGGGAAAGTTTTCTAACTTTTTTAAAGGACGAATCTAAGTTCAAAATAGCTAAAACAAATGGAAGAAGTAGCTGTTGAAGACTGAAGAGAATATTGAAGTGACAGTGACAGTAGTGAGCTATGAAGAGACGCTGTAGTGGCTCTGGTGCCCTTTCATACCTCCCATACCTCTTGGGAGGTGCATCCACGACCTAAGAAGGATTATTAAGTGCCATTCTTGATTATTGTAGTGAGGAGATGATGTACTATTGAGAGAGAGAGAGAGAGAGAGAGAGAAAGAGAGAGTCAGAGATAGTCAATTCTATCAAAACAATGTGTTTATCTATGAGAGATTGAGAGAGAAAACTATGAAGACATTGAAGATGAATACTATGTGATTGATTTCCATTCAAAAGTAGTGTATTCTTTTATGTTCTTTTTTCTATTGATGGATCCTATAAAGATGTTAAAGATTATGGTTGATTCTATCAAGTTCGTGGGAGATATCTACTATGTTGCTACGTTAAGATTTGTTGTTTTCCTTGTTTTGGTCATCAAAAGAATGAAACAAAAGCTTTTTGATGTTACAATACAGATTTTCTTACAGTAGAATCTCCTTTTCCTTGATGTTCCTCTTGGGGCTCCATGAGGTGAGCCATCACCTCATCAGGGAGGTGGTAGAGGACTTGAGCTTGTCAAGATCTCAACTGACACAAATCTTGCATATCCTCTCACTAAAAGCCTCTTAGCAGAATATTTTGCCTTTCTTAAGAAGATGATGGGCGTAGGATGAGATGGCATCTATTCTTTGTCCTATTGTACTTTATGTACATTTGTACTTTGTCACTTTTTTCTCGTTCTCTCCTCACTAATATAGGAAAGTAGGAAACTGCAGTAGGCACCACTGTGCATATGGGATAGGTAAGCCTGCATGTCCTTAGCCCAGAAGCTCCATACAAAGAGGCTGTTTAGTGAGTGTGATTGCTGATTCTCAACACCCCTCCTCAATCACAACTAGAAAGGCACAAAGTGTGTAGAGGCTGTAATGAGAACCACCTGCAAAGTATGGGCACACCACAAACATGGTAGACACCAGAGGCTGTCGCAGAAAAGGCTAAGTGTGGGCACCAAAACATGATGGACATCCAGAGGCTGTAATAGGGGCCTCACAAAGTGTACAGGGACTGTAATGCCAAGTTACATGAGGAGTTTACAAAGCTTATGACAGGAAGCATTAGGGCAAGGAAGTACAAGGCTTTTAAAACAGTCTATCAGAGTAATGAGAGTAGAAGGACTGATGAGTCTTGTCCTTCCGATCCTGGTGGTCTTCGTCTTCATCTTCTTCTTCATCTTTTGGTCCATGGTCTTCTTCTTCTTTCACAGCTGCAAGATAGGCCTTTTGGGACCTCTTCCTAGCATGACATAACTTCTCAATATGTCCGGTCCTTTTGCAGAAGTCACAGAAGAGCGGTTCCTTTTTACCTTTGTATCTGTTGTTTACATATAACATTTGTTCATCCTTTGAAGTGCTGGGCTCTTCTTTGCTTTTAATTTTCTTTTCTTCTTCTAACAGAGAGGCTTTAATATCAACAAGTTGAGGATCAGGCATATTGGTTACAGTGGTTGATACATTATCATAGGCAGGAGGCAGACTTTTTAGCAAGACACCAATACAAACATCTTTATCCATTTTTAGCTTTATTCCTGCAAGTTGAGTAAGCAGGCTTTCCATGTAGTTCAGATGCGATGTCAGGGATGTATGAGGCTTCATATCAAGTCGAAAAAATTCAATTAATAGACCATATTTAGACTACTTTGACTGTGCACCAAATAGGGTATCCAATTTATCCCAAGTGTCATGGGACGTGTCACAGGCATCCACATGATGAATGTAGCTGTCATCCAATTCTAGTTTCATGATGGCTTGTGCCTTGTCATCATTCTTCTGCCAAGTAACTGCAAGGTCCGCATCTCGAGGTTTCTTCTCTTTGCCATTTGTGATGGCCCAAAGACCCTTCTTCATCAGGATGAGCTTGATGCGGGTTTGCCAAGTGTGGAACCCGACTCCTTTGAATCGAGCATTTGGAGAGTCTTTTCCCATGTTGAGGTTGCAAGATCAACAGCAAATCAGTTTCCAAAATTCTCAGTTTGCAGCAAAGTTGGTTGTGTCACAAGACACAAGTGCTAAGAGCACTAGATGAGTGTCACTGGACACTATGTTTGTATCTTCTTCCTTGAGTCTTCAAATCTTCAATGGTTCTTCAAAAATGCTTCATAGATCTCCCCTCCTTGATTTGATGCTTGTTCTTTTGAGAAATTTAGAAGCTTCCCCTCCTAGATTTAAGTGGCAAGAGAGAGAAGGTGAAGTGAGAGAGGAGCTTGAGCTTAAAAAGCTATGGTGGTCTTTTTTAGGGTTTCTGCACGACTGGTTTTTTGAGGATTCCAGCTCATAGCCTGAACCATAAGCCTCAAGATTCAAGCTGAAGATAGCCTAAGTGATAGGCTTCAAAAGCCCTAAAGACCCAGGATGGTTCGCACTGCACAGATGGACATCGGGCTATACGAGCAGAAGGCGCCGTTTTCTGGACTGCGGCGACTGACGAATCACGCAATGCTGGATCTGTAGGTCACCAATGTTGGTGTTTGAAGTGACAACATGCAGCACCCTGAGTCAAGGAACATTTCTCCAGAAGACAGCAGGTGAAGATATGCCCTGTAAGTGGAGATCCAGCTCCTCCAATAGAGGTAGGTTGCAGGTTGGCTATGGCTGCCAAGGGGTAAAGAGTGAAAATGGAGTTGGAGATGAAGTCAAACACTTGAGCTGAGCTGGATAGAGATTATGAGAGACTGAGAGAGTAGAGAGAGGACCTGAAACATGCTAAGCCATGCTCAGCTACGCTCTGATACCATGTGAGAGATACGAGATCTAGAGCATGGCAGTGAGTTATGGTGGATGGAATGAGAAGTGTGGACTCATGATGGAGAAGACAAAGACACTGTTTGTTACACAAGTGAATTGGGTTCCAAGATTGAGACTTGGACTCATAAACACAATCTTGTGTATGTGGACAATGACATTGACACTTCACTGAAAAGAAAAGAGTACAATCATTGCATTAAGAAAAGGAAGCAAGTACAATGCTTTATAGGAAAGTAGGAAACTACAGTAGGTACCACTGTGCATATGGTTGGTTTTTGATTTATTTTGTATAATTATCAGTTGGTTTGGAATTGTTTGAGAGTTTTTTGGATAAACTTGATTAGGTTTGAGAAGGTCATGATATTTTATAGTGGAGATATGATGTTCTGATATGTTTTGTTGATGTCCTGATAGTGTTTGATTGGTTCTATTGAGCTTCTCTTTTGCTATGTTTTCCTTCTGTATGAGAGGTTAGAATCATGGCTAATGGAGTTTGAGAGTTTAAAATCTTATTGATTGAATCTTGATGGTTTTGAATGATTTAAGTTGAGCTAAAGGATTTCTGATAACCTTTTGTATGGTTTTGTAGACCCTCTGTTGAGCTTCTGTAGAGCTTCTATCTCTATTCCGTTCTGTTCTGTATGCCTTTGTAAGTGTTATATGGGATGGTTGTGTAGCTTGGGGAAGTTTTCAACCTCCTTGGGAAGAGATGAATATAAGTTCAAAATAGCTTAAAGAGTGGAAAAAGTAGCTGATGAAGACTCAAGTAAAAACTAAAGTGATAGTGACACTGTTGAGCTATGAAGAAAGGACACTGTAGTGGCTCTCGTGACCTTTCATATCAGACATACCTCTTGGGAGCTGTATCCACAACCAAAGAGGGGTTATGGATGATTATTCTTGATTATTCCATTGTACTATTGAGAGAGAGCATGTATGAGAGAGAGAGAGAGAGAGAGAGAGAGAGAGAGAGAGAGAGAGAGAGAGAGAGAGAGAGAGAGAGAGAGCCAAATCTATGCAAAAACAATGTATCTATGAGTGAGAGATTGTGAGAGAAAGCTATGGAACTATTGAAGAAGAATACTATGTGATGATTTCCATTCAAAGTGGTGTATTCTCTTGTGTTTTTATGGTCTTTTGATAAATTATATGAAGAATATGAAGATCATAATCAATTTTGTTCAAGTTAAACCCATGGGAGAATTGTTTTTATGAAGTTGCGTGAAGATTTCTTGTTCTTAGTGTTCTTTTCCTTGTTGTGGTCATATATAATATAAAAAAGATGCTTGTTGATGATACAAGATAGATTTTCTTATAGTAGATTCCCTATTTTCTTGGTGTTCCTCTTAGGGGCTCCATTTTTCCACTTAACGAAAAGTGTGCTTCTAGTGAGGAGAGAACGAGAAAAAAGTGACAAAGTACAAATGTACATAAAGTACAATAGGACAAAGAATAGATGCCATCTCATCCTACGCCCATCATCTTCTTAAGAAAGGCAAAACATTCTGCTAAGAGGCTTTTAGTGAGAGGATATGCAAGATTTGTGTCAGTTGAGATCTTGACAAGCTCAAGTCCTCTACCACCTCCCTGATGAGGTGATGGCTCACCTCATGGAGCCCCAAGAGGAACATCAAGGAAAAGGAGATTCTACTGTAAGAAAATCTATATTCTAACATCAAAAAGCTTTTGTTTCATTCTTTTGATGACCAAAACAAGGAAAACAACAAATCTTAACGTAGCAACATAGTAGATATCTCCCACGAACTTGATAGAATCAACCATAATCTTTAACATCTTTATAGGATCCATCAATAGAAAAAAGAACATAAAAGAATACACTACTTTTGAATGGAAATCAATCACATAGTATTCATCTTCAATGTCTTCATAGTTTTCTCTCTCAATCTCTCATAGATAGACACATTGTTTTGATAGAATTGACTATCTCTGACTCTCTCTTTCTCTCTCTCTCTCTCTCTCTCAATAGTACATCATCTCCTCACTACAATAATCAAGAATGGCACTTAATAATCCTTCTTAGGTCGTGGATGCACCTCCCAAGAGGTATGGCAGGTATGAAAGGGCACCAGAGCCACTACAACGTCTCTTCATAGCTCACTACTGTCACTGTCACTTCAATCTTCTCTTCAGTCTTCAACAGCTACTTCTTCCATTTGTTTTAGCTCTTTTGAACTTAGATTCATCCTTTAAAAAAGTTAAAAAACTTTCCCAAACTCACACATACATTCTACATAACACTTATAGAGGATCTACAGAACATAACAGAATAGGAACAGAGCAGAGACAGAGGTTCTACAGAAGGTCTACAGAGGGTTAGAGAAGGTCATCAGAGAATAGCAGATCCTCATAACTCATACTAAAACCATTCCAAACTATCAAAAACTATTCAATAAGATTTCAAAAGATATCAACCTTCATCAATCATCAATCCATGCTTCATACAGAAGAAAATCAAAACAAAACAGAAGCTAAATAGAAGGTATCAGAACCCATCAGAACCTTAACAGAATCTATCAGAACATCATAGAGCTTCATATTTCCACTAAGAATCATCATGAGCTTCCAAAACATAATCAATATAATTCAAAACACTCTCAAAAATTCCCAAAAACAACCATACATCACTCAAAATCCATCAAAACTCAACCATTCAGACCTCAAAAATAACAAAAATCGGTCAAGATTTCAGTCTTTTTCCACTCTCAACATATCTCCACACTTAGAAAGGAAGCGTCCTCGCGACCTAAGGAAAAGAAGAATGTAAGTTCAGTAAAGAGATTAATTTGATCTTCTTTAGTATCTTCAATAATCACCCAAGCACGACCCCAACTTATCATTTGTATCTAAGAAAGAATACAATGAAAGGAAAACATAGTTATGCATTAACACATCTTATAAACAATAGAAAGTCATGACAAATTTGTAAAGGATATAAGAGGTTCCTCAACTTTGCATCGTAGGCTTGCCATCCACCATCACCATCAGTGTCAATAGTCGAAAAGAGAGCTCTCGATAAAATTATTCAACTAGCACAAACTAATCACATATTAATACAACACAAACACAAAACAACCATCTGAATGGCACCTCCAAAAAAAATATATCATTAAGAAGCATAGAAGATACATTCAGGGGTATCAGTGAAGATGATCCCTCTTGAAAGCTTGATGATTATGAAAGTGATCCATGGATAAAGACTCATCCACAAAATATTTTGGAGGATTCTGAAAGAATTGAAGGCAGCACATCCGTTCTAGCAAAACAAGGTATCTACTAGGTAAATAAAGGGCATGAAAATATAGGACATCCAACTGTTGAGAATCAATGTTCACATTGAGATTCATACAAAGCTTTGGAGTGGCCTTTTGATCATTATGGGAATGCCTATGCATATATGCTAGGTACCAAGCAAAATGGGATGTCAATCTCACTGAAGGATCAAGAGATTGTGAATATTGTTGGAAAAAATGGAGATAATTTTGGTACACTTGACTAGCAGTTGTCCAGTCTTCTGGAATGAACGGCCAATTAATCTGTGGTCCTGTAAGAGAATCAGTTGAGCTCCATACTCTTCTTCTTGGATTCTGCTGATCAAATCCTTCATACCTACTAACCAACTGAGGGGGTTGAGAAATAGAAGTGGTAGGAGATGGAAGAGGAATGAGTAAAAGAGGATGAAGAGATGGGTGGGCAAAATCATAAAATGAGGAATAAGCTAAAGAAGGATTAGCTGAAAATTTAGGCGAATCAGTTAGGAAAGGTGTTAGTTGGTAAGCAAGAAAGGTAGAAGGTATATGGATATATGGGGAATGACAAGGTGGTGGAGAAGGGAAAAATACTCAATCTTCAATGAAAGAACAATAGGTAAAGATTGGAATTTGAGGAAAACCCTAAGGTTAGAAAAGGAGAGGTAATATGGCTGCTAAGTTGGATTGATAAAGGGAAAAATAAGCATCATAGCAATGGGCCATTTGTTAATAATACAATAAGCTAGGAACACAGGGACCTAAAACAGATCGTCGATGGTAGGAATCAAAGAAGGATGAATTAAAGGGATAGTTCTTGGAAAGATAAGCTAAAAGATCCACCATCAGTTGGTTAGTGTTCTGCACATGAGTAGAGGCTGTATTCTGCCGTTGGTTCAGGACTACAGAATTAATCATTGAATGCCATAAAGTGTCAGTGCAAGTAGCCACTTTAGAAAAATAGCACTAGAACATTTCATCTATCCTCAACTCCAAATGATTGACATACAAGGCAACTTGTAAGACCACATCCCCTACATACCAAGCCAGATCTACATCATTTGAAATTAATAGATCACCTCGTAGATACATATAAGACAGCAACATGGTATCCGTCATCACAAAATTTTCAAAGACCATACGGACAACTTCTGTCCGCAAATCAGAAGACCAAACTTCACTCCAGCCATCCTCTGGAAGAGGGAGATCCATCGTTGAGAGCTTAATATAGAAGTCCAACTTCTGCAACTAGATAGTGGACAAAAAAGGAATGATCGGGAGGAACATACTCCTGAAATTGCTCAAATGTAGACCATAATAAATCCATCTTGGACTGCAATCTTTCCACTTTGTCTTGAAACAATGGACATAATGTGGCCCATCTCTGGAGAACTGCCAAGTCCTGCTGAGATATAGAAGGAATCATGGGAACACAGGGACTTGGAGGGATGGACCATGACTGTGCCAGTTGGTCCTTCAACTGTTTAATCTGGGAAGCTTGGGATTCCACTGTATTGTGACCAGTCTGCAAAGCTAACAATTTCGTATCCAGAAGAGTCTTAAACTCGTGAGCTTCTTTGTACATTTTCTCTTTCTCTTCCGAAACTCTAGTGATATCTAATTGAGTTTCTACTAACTAAGTTTTCAGAGAAGATATTTCTTTTCTTTGGGTCTCAATCATTCGTGTCTGCTGCTCCATCTACTTAAATAGATCAGAAAGAGTGTCTTTAGCAAAAGCTAACTATGTGGTTGCCTTATGCATTTGGTCTTTGGATTGCATCAATTCTTCATAGAAAGAAGCATATAACTGTTGAACACAACCTGTCATCACTGAGAGTTCAATAGAACTTTGGATGTCGTTACAAAGGAAAGGAATGGCATCCCTTGACACTAAGCTGTTCAACGAAGGAACTGATATATCCAAATAACCCTCTTGATGTGCCCTGAATAAGTTGTTGCATGTGAGGTAGGCAGGGAGGTCACTTCCAGAGGTAGCAAGAACTGACACTGAAGGAATGACTGGTGGAATTTTCTCTGCTACACACTTCAAGTGCTTCCGCTAAATGACCAACAGAGGAGGGGAGTCAGTATCCTCTATGTCAATGGGTTCTGAATCTTCTAAAGGTGGAGGGGGAGGGACTGGATCAGATGGAGGAGGAGGTAAAACACCCTTCTTAAGGCTTGAATATGTCAATAAAGCATATAAATATAAACCATAGGTTACATTGGTAACATTTTCTCTAGTCACCTTGACAAAATGCTGGTCCATCTTCGTAAGAAGGTAAGTACTCCAGTCAATGGCAACCCCTTTTAAAACCATCCTGGAAGCTGTGAAGAGCTCCTTGGACAAATAGTGAGATGGTGTCTTGGCAGGCATGAACCTGTCTTGGAGAAATTGGCAGACTAGCTTCCAGAGAGGATTAGTGATCATGAGAAAGACACTCCTGAAGTGTTAATCACCTTCTTGACATCAATGGCCTCTTTAGTTTGCTTCTATAACAGCTTGAGGATCTCTTCATTTGAGAATAACTGTCTGGTTGTGACGAAGGGTTCTCCTTTGTAAGGAAGAGA
This sequence comes from Lygodium microphyllum, assembly GCF_053477565.2. Taxonomy (NCBI): domain Eukaryota; kingdom Viridiplantae; phylum Streptophyta; class Polypodiopsida; order Schizaeales; family Lygodiaceae; genus Lygodium; species Lygodium microphyllum. The sequence continues at coordinate 103,689,635 of NC_141135.1, forward strand.
CAAAGCCTTCCCTAACCCTCTAGGTGTCAGGACTATGGAAGTACCACGAACCAAGCTTGATTTCTTACTGTAGGGCACGAGAAACTCATCATAAAGGGCTGGATCGTCTGGTATCAGAGGAAGTGAAGCAACCACAAAAGATGCAAGGCCAGCTTTCGCAATAGGCTCAAAAGTCAGTAGGGAAGAATAATCCCTACAGATCAATGGGACATATTGAACAGGAGGAGGAGCTTGAGGCGCCATTCAGATGGATTATACACACACACCACATACACAAACAATCACAATGAATGCCTGCAAAACAACAGAATATCTATAAAAAGGAAATCGATCAAAATAAACACACACAGACAAGACTAACCAATTGACCACCCCAAACAATCCACATCCTAGAAAAAATTCGGCACGACCTCTACACATATGCGACTGAAAGCTTCATGCTATGCAACAAGCATGCACCCAAGACCCTGTATCAGATAGAAAAGAAAACTACAGACCACACTTGTAATCATATCACACAATCAAACCATAATACCTCAATAACCTTCTCAGGACATAACCAAAACTTCTATAAGCAATGATAACTTGAAAGACTGCATGTGCCCATTCCACGAAGCGTATTCATTGAAAAGGGAAAAAGAAGTGCAGTGAGGGGAATGATTTTAGTGAAGGGTTTGGTTTAATAAATTATTAACAATGGTTGAAATTTTATTACGTTGTAGTCCTTAATATGAAAACGACGGTTCATTTTTAAATTGTTAGTTACAATTTATTAATGTAAAATGGTGCTTTTAACGAATCCCGGACTTCGGAACCCAGACTCAAGTCTCTAAATGCAAATTCTTTAATTAGAAATTTAATGTATCTAAAGCACTCTTCTTTTTCAGCGTGTGCATTTTTGTGACGACTGGTTCATTTTATTTAAAATTAAGGTGCCTCTGAAGTGCATGTAGCACATGTAAAGTGAACGGCGGGTTTATTTTAATTTATTAGAAAAATATGTGTTTGGCGCAAGCACGCGTGCCATGGTGGTGTTTAGGATTCATTTTAAGAATTAATCGTAAATTTTGGGATAGGGAAAATAAAAAATATGAAGGAAAAAAGAAAAATACATGAAAATGGGTATGTGTGTATGCAATGAAATGGAATGCGCACGTCTCAATCCCAAGATGCAAGTCAGCAGTCCAAAAATGAAAAAAACCACGAACTGAAAATAATGTGGCACGTCAAGGCAAGGCTAGTGAATGCATATTTGTTTGGTGTGCGCAATTTATTTTATTTTTATTTTTGTTTATTGTGTTGTAAGGGTATATATTTTTAATAATTATGTCTTAAATTTATTTTTAAAATTATTTTAAAGGAAATATCCGATATTTTTTTAAATATAATTAAAATGGAATAAATGAGACACATAAATATATTGTAAATTTTGATGGTGAGATTTCAGTAGTCCACCATGAGTGAAAACTAAACCATCAAGTTTCAATAATGTTTCTGGATTTATCTCTTAATTTTCAGCTTATTTTTAGAATTAAAAATGATTTTTTCATGAATTTAAGTATTGAATTTAGCATTTTTTCCTTAAAATAATAGTTTGACCATTTGACAAAGCATTTTTAGTATATGAAACATTCTAAAAATATTCAAATGAGTTGGCTGAATTTTTTTTGAAATTATTCCTGATTTTTATTTATTTTTAAATGAATTTTGTTCAAATTTCAAGGGATTTTGAAGGATTTTTAATATTTGTAATTTATCTACAATTTATTTTCTGCATTTCAACTAGAAAAATAAACAAAAAATTTCCATTTGGTAAAGGATTTTTCAACAAATTTTTTGTTTTTAAATTGAAATTTTTATGTTTTTAAAACAATTTTTTAGATTTTTAGGTATTTTTCTTGGGTTTTGAAATTAAAAATAGGTACCCGGGATGCATGTGAATAGCTGCGTGGAAATGGCTGAGCACACACCACCGCACGGACAAGGTCGGATGCGTGCCCTTGCATGTGAACACCCGCCTGCTGGCAGCTCACGAACACGATTACGAACAACCAACACGCGATGACACGTGAACACCCTCATGAACATGCGCAAGCAATGTGGTTGGTCGAGGTGGCGGCATGGGAACGAGAACTGAAGAGGAGGTGCTGTAGGTTCTTCGACGGGGAACGGTGGTTCGACGGGTATCAATGGGGGAACGGGGGCGATGGGGGGGTGTAAGGTGTCCGCGGGGGGGTGGGAAGAGGGGCTTAGGAAGGGGGTAAAAATAGGGGGAGGGGTTAAATTAAGGGGAATGCCAAATTAGGGGGGGGGGGGTTAAATTGGGGGTGGGAAGGTAAATGTGACAAAGGGGGGTAAATTTAGGGGTGGAGGGGTCAAGTTTAGGGGTGGGGTATGGACCAGTGGGGTGGGCGAGGTCAAATGGGGGGGGTCAAAATGGTGGGGAGGGCCAAATGTACCGGGGGGCCCAAATGTGGTGGAGGAGGGGTCCATTTTGGGGTGGGGGGTCAAAATGGTGGGGATGGCCAAATTTAGCCGCGGACCCAAATGTGGTTTGGGGGGGGGGGGGGGGGGGGGGGGGGGGGGGGGGGAAGTTTATAGAGGAGGAGAAAGGGGGAGAAGAAGGGTGGCGGAGGTGGAGGTGGCAGGTAGGAGGGGTGGTGGAGAGGGGGGGGGGGGGGGGGGAGAAAGGCGGCGAGGCGAGGCACAGGCGCGGATGACGGCGACTGGAACGCGAGTGAACTAGGGCACTGTACGGGCGAGGGGCGGCACGAAGAAGGGGAGGGAGGAGAAGAAGAGGAAGAGGAGGAGAAGAAGAAAAGGAGAAGGGAAGAGGAGGGGAGGAAGGGAGAAGGAGGGGAGGAGGCGGCGATGGAGGTAGGGGAGGAGGGAAAGAAGAGGAAAAACGCGACGACAACGGTTTGTTTGTTTGTTTGTTTGTTTTCTCTCGCGTTCTTTTTGTTTGTGTGTTGTTTGTTTTTTTTCTTTGCTTTTTTTGTTAATTTTGTTATTTTTAAAAAATTGGTGTGTTGGTTATGTTCCGTTCTTTTGTTTTGTGTTTAATTTTAGGTTTTGCTTGTTGTTTGTCTTGTGGTTGTTTTTTGTTTTTGTTTTTTGTTTTTTTTTGTACGCGTGTTGTTTTGGTTTTGTTTTGTTTTTTTTTTTGGGTTAGCATTGCATATGCCATTACAATGGTACGGTGGCATGGTGATTGTTCGTTGGATGGGTACCCGAGTTAACTTGAGCGAAGTAGCCTAATGTTAGGAAAAATTGTGACAACTTTGAGTTAAGGGGCTTCGTTGAGGAGAGGATGCGAACAAGAAAAGGGTAATTCTAAGACATTAGAACATGCACCTGGGTTTTGAAACAATGTCAGTCTTGTGACTTGTTCACCATACATACATACACCTTTCGATGGGCTGTGTGACTAGCGTGTTTCTATGTGCATCTTGCGGGAACATGACAAAACAAAGAAAAATTAATAATGCTTAAACCATGCATTGAAACACAATGCCATAAAAAGGAAAACCAGGTTGGAAGGCAAGGGGAAGAATGGGGAAAAGTACAACGGGGTGTCAAGGATCAAATCAGGGTGTTCCCATGGGAAAAAGGGAAAAAAAGGCGCGAAAATCCATACGATAATTAATATCAAAGAATCCATTCACTGAAATGATGCACGGGAAAAAGGAAAATGGTGGGAAAAGATATACTGGATAGGGCTATTATGTTAGAATACAGTTCTGATGAAGATAAGACTCGTTCACATGGAAAAAACCCAAAAATCAACACTGATATGGGATTCAGAAATAAATATAAAAAGAACGAGGCACTGGAACGAAGGGAAATAAAAAGAAAAAATGTCCTCGGAAAGGGGATTCACAGGGCAGGCACATCAAAGTTCAATTCGGATGGGGTTATGAGGCGTTCACATGGAAAAAACCAGAAAATTGAGTTAAAAAATAACAATAAAAATTAATAACAAAAAATCAAGAGATCAAAACAGGATGGAGGAAAAATGATAATTTTGAGAAAGGGTAGCCGGACAAGGCAAGCTAGTCAAAATCAAATTTTGAGGAGAATAGGGCAAGTTCACATGGAAAAAGTTCAAAAACATACACGAAAAAGACACAAAATCGTGCAAAAATTAATTACGGACAAACCGTACATCGGAATAACAGGCGGGTAAAAGAAAAAATGTCCAAGGAAAGACATAGGACAGGACTTGTATGTTAGATCACTGTTTTGAAGCGATAAGAGCACGTTGGCATGGAAATACATCCAATTATGCGGGAAAAGCTTCAAAAATTAAAAACGCAAAAACGGTAAGCCGAAATAGGGGGATGTAAAAGGGAAAAGTGTGTCATTTGAAGGAAAAAACAAGGCTATAAGGTGACCGGGATTTTGGTGAAGTAGGGAATGTTCTCGAAAAAAATTACACAATAAAAGCAACCACAAGGGAAACGGCCTTGACGACAAGGGGTACAAGGGTAGGTGGGTGAGGAAGGGACCCCATCAAGGCAGAACTAGTACTGGGTAAACACGCATGATTGGGTAATGACATATGCAGAGGTATGCATATCAAACGCATAGGGACATGCCCCCACACTTAAGACCTTACCGGTTAGAGTAGATTGATCAGCACAGCCACGGACTTGTCAACCAACTGGACGTTGGCATCCCCACACTTAAGACATAACATACACTTGCAATCAGAAAAGTAGGGTTAGGAACACTTGGCCCATTTTGTAGATGGTTGAAGGGAATCACCGTTGTTGATGCAGAAAGATTGAAGCCATCGTCGGGCAGCAAAAGGGACCAGGGCGTGCCACAAAACACATCTGGCACGGCAAGGACCATGCAATAGTACCCAAGGAGGTATTTTTGTCGATAAAGTCCGTTGATTTAAGTGTCGATGACGAAGAATAGAACTCTCAACTCAGGGGCACTCAAGAGGATGATAGAACAATTGCTCACCCCATGATGCACATTGCTCAAGGAATAAGCATGAAATTCCATAACTCACAGCCAATGTAGAACTAAACAAGGGGAAAGTAGTTGGGAGGAAGTATGCCAGTGTGCACAATTGATGGTGCATGCGTGTGTTCCACCCATCTGGCATAGGTGCAAGGAGGAAGGCGAGAGAGCCTTGTAGTGCAGTGTACAAAACAGGGTGACGCGTCATGTGCTGATGGCAGAGACCCATCCCATATGTGCATAGGGAAACGGTTTGACTCCTAATTGTCGTAACGTCCCTCAATCTCACCTCTTGAAATTTATTGAGGAGAAACACCAGTCACACTTAGTCCACCCTCTGTCTCACACTCTGTTGAAGGATATAGGAGGGCAACCCATTCCTAACACCCATTAATGTAATCGTCACATTCACTTGTGTAGAGGTTGTATGCCTTGTGCGCATTTGATGGTGCAACAGTGCATCCCGCCCTATGCCGGCATACAGTGCAAGAAGGAAGGCCAAGGAGCCTTATAGTGCAGTGCACAGGAACAGATCGAGTGTCGTGCATTGAGAGGCCCAACCCATGCGTGCAACATGCCATTCACACATCTCGCCTCTCATTTGATTTGAAGGGAAAGACTGGTCACTCACCCCACCCTCTGTCTCACACTCTTTTGATAGATATAGAGGGCAGTCCATACTCATGTTCGCATCCTGTTAGGATGAAAGCTCTCACCACTCATGGGGTTGGTGCAATCAAGAGGCTGCAAGATAGGTGCTTGGATAAGGCACTGTTTTAGGGTATTAAAGGCTTCTTCGTAGTCATTAGTCCAAAGGAAATCCGCATCTTTCCTTAGAAGCTTGTGTAGAGGGACTGCCTTGGTTGTGAAATGTGTAATAAATCTTATGTAGTAGCCCACATGGCCAAGAAATCCTCTCATTTGCTTGAGGTTTGTTAGTGCTGTTAAGGCGACAATCTTCTCAATCTTCACCAGATCTGTTGCAATCCCTTATACAGAGACAATATGGCCCAAATGAACTCCTGATGAGACGCCAAAGACACATTTGTTGGGGTTGAGAGAAATCCCATACTCTCGGCATCTGTCAAAACACTGCTCTAGGTGTCCCCAATGCTCGCAGATTAAGCTATAAACACAAAAGCCATCGAGATACACCTCAATGAAATCATGCAGATGATTCTGGAAAGCACTACTCTATAGGCATAGGTCTATAGAGTGATGCCGTTTGGGCCTATAGAGTGATGCAGATGATTACAAGGCCCAAACGGCATCACTCTATAGGCATAGGTCCCCCATTCTATGGTGAAGGTTGTTTTGGATTGGTCCTCTTTTGCAATTTGGACTTGATTATATTCGATGAATCCATCCAAGAGGGAATAGAGCTCATGGCCTGCCATTGTGTCTAATAGTTGGTCTGTGAAAGGGATAGTGAAATGATCCTTCTTCATCTTCGAGTTCAACTTTTGAAAGTCCACACATATTCGCAGTTTCCCATTCTTCTTGGATACAACCACAATGGGTGAAACCCATTTACTGTTAGCCACAGGATAAATGAAATTTGCTTCAAGGAGCTTCAATAATTTGGCCTTCACCAGAGCAGAATAATTAGGATTCATATGCCTTTGTCTTTGCCTTATAGGTTTGGCATCAGGCTCTAGGTCAATGTGATGTTGGCATACTATGGGATCAATCCCCTTTAGGTCTTTATATGACCAAGAAAACACGTCTAAATTCTCCTTCAGTAGGTCTCGCAAGACCTCTAGTTCTTCTTCTGGAAGATTGAGACCCACTTTTAGATGACGTTTAATACCGTCAGTATCCAAGAATGTCACTTTCACCTTCCACTTTGCGGATGAATGTCCCACAGATTGCTTCTGGATAGAGGTCTGACTCCTTCAAGGGAGTAGTGTCATCGTCTGATGTTCCACTAGAACCAGTGTCTTCCTTCTGAACAGATGACTGATTTTTTTGTTGAGATTGCTAGAAGGGTATTAGAGCTTTGTTTGCTTCTGTGTGAATGGTGATTTTTTCTGGACTTAGGGATTCATCTTCAGAAGATGCATCTAGAAATGTCACATAGCACGGACCTTCTATAAGCCATGGCTTTGATGGCTATGGCTTCTGTTTACAAGGGGCATCATCATCATCTTTTCTCCAGAATGACTGGTCAGGGCGACAAGAGCCACTAGTGAACTTAATTTTTATACCTTTGATCCATTGCTTATGCAGATTTTGCATACTTTGTGGTCCATTAGTCAACCGAAATGGAATCATGGTCATTCCATCCAACACCCCGAGATCTTCGGCCTCTGAGATCTTTGTAGGGACATCAACAAGATCGCGTCCACTATTAGAGGAACTTCTTCGTCTACACTTTCATAACCTAACTCGTTTTCTTCCTCATCATTTTCATCCTCTTCCTCTAGAGGCTCTATCTCTACTTATGTAGAGGCTCTGTAGGAGAAGAATAGGTCCTCCATCTTTGTGTCTGATTTTGCTTCTACCTCTGTCTCTAGCTCTGCTTCTACTACTGTCTCTGGCTCTGTCTCTGCTATTGACTCTGGCTCTGACTCTACGATTGCCATGTAACAGGGAGAACAATACATCCATGCTTCTATCTCATTGTCAGAGGTGATTTCAGGAGTCACTTTGAGTTGAGATAGGAGGTATTCTCCCATGGACAAAGACTTTGCTTCCTTCGGTAGTTGGCTTACAGTGCCCACTGTTAGGGACAATGCCTCTGTTTTCTTGGGAAAGATCAGTCTGACAGCTTTTTCTTCAGCTGATGTTTCATCTATACCTCCATTGGAGGAGTCTGATAAGACTTCGATGGAGGTAGATCCACTACCTTTCTATGACCCATATAACTTCAGCACCACTTTGTTGGGTCCTCTGCCTAGGGTTAGGGTTCCTTTGAACCAATGTGTCCTTGCTCTAGCTTCAAAAAGCCATGGTCACCCCAGCAACAGAAGGTACGAGGTCCCATAAGAATTTTGTTTCACCACCAGATAGGTCAGCCAGTAATCTTTTCCTGCAACTATTGTCTTCACATACGGGAGAATGCCCAAAGGCTTGATTCTGTTATGATCTGCCAGTCTGATAAGCCATTGTGTAGGTTGCGTACCTTATAGGCCTAGGTCCTTCGTTGTCATATCGGTCATTATATTTACTGATGAGCCTCCATCAACAATCAATGCATCTGAAATAAAGCATCCTTCTAACCATACACTAATCTCTGGGGTACCAAGATATAGTAAGGCGTTGGCTACATCCACTCAAGATGCTTTTGAATTTCTTTCGGTAGCTGGGAGACAACATCAACAACTGTCAGAATGTTAAGTTTGGTTTAAAAGTGTCTAGGTCTTTTACCAAGTCATATTCTTTGATAGGATTTAGGGGCTTCTCCAGCCTGCTGGGGAATGGGGCTACACACATTTTCATCTTTCCTTTTTCTTCTAGCAATGGCAACATTGGCACTTCTTCTGTTTTTAGAGGTGCCTCTGTGTCGTCTATCTCCTAGACCTTTGGTCCTGTTTCTGGGACTGTCTCTGTGACTCTCTGTGGCACTGCAATGCTCTGTAATGCACTGTTCTGTCCTATACTGCTATGTCCCTCTGTTGGCAGGTTGAAATTCACGAGCTTGACAGGGGAGTTGTTCTCTTTCTAGACAATTGGTTCCTTCTTCTTGGCATGCGTGATAGTGGCAACTTCCAACTCTATCAAATTGGAGGAAGGCTCTTGTGCCTTCTGTTGGCTATCAGTGGCATTGGCCTTGACAGGGGCTGGAATTGGACAATCCTTTGCAGTGTGGCCTTCTTCTTTGCATCAGCTGCATAAGGGCTTGTAATCCATAGATCTTCTAGGGTTTGGATAATTTGGTGAGATATGACCCTTTTCTCCACATCTATAACATTCTACCTCGGATCTCTGACCACCACCAGAATGTCATCCTTTGTAACTTTGAGAGGGAACCCTCCTTGAACCGAAATTAGGACCAAACTCCCTAGGCTTTGGTCCAATGTCCTGCATTGTCATTTTGGATTCTAGCAAGTTAAATCTTGCATTTTTATCTTTCTATCTTCGTTCGTGCATCTCTTTCAAAGAGCAAATATCCTATGTATGGTTATTCTGCAAATAGTAGGAACAGAAGGCTCCAGGAATGGTTGGTTTTCGGGTACATTCAATGGCTGAATGTCCCGCTTGATGGCACTTCCCGCACCATGTATTAGAACACATCACATCTCTCCCAGCTCTTACAGGAGTGGATATATTGGTGATATTCACCTTCAGCATCTGTAGCTGCTCTGTAATCACATCCATAAGCTCTTTTTTGATACTTGCAACTGAGTTGGATAAGTAGTCCTTCAGATTTTCACTTCCTGGAGTACTTGTAGTAGGGTTTTGGGAAGCTTCTATAATTACTGCATATATAGGTTGGGTTGATCCAGAGGGTCCTCTATTCTGGTTTTGATTCGGAGCTCCTGTTGAGACTTGGGGTTGTTGATTCCAGTTGGTAGGGTTTTACTGTTGTTGAGTCACCATTGGAGGAATTGATTGAGGCCACTGTTGTTGTGATTGAACCATCATTTGAGGCACTGTCGTCTGTGAAGATCACTGTGGATTAGGTGCACTATACTGTGGCACTGTTTGCATCTGGGGATATGGGTAGGGAACTTTCCCTGGGACTACATTTGGTGGGTATACCATTCCTGGCATGGGAGGAGGTAAGACTCCTCTTCCTGGAGTCATTGACAACCTTGCCTCAACTTCGTCATACAATCTCGCACCTTCCACTGCAGTTTGCAGATTGACTGGTCTTCTCAATTCCACGAACTTGCAAACTTTTGGTTGTAGGCCTCTGAGGAACACTCCTTTCTGGATACCTTCGTCCAAATGATGGTTAGTCCATCTCTTCAGGATGGATTCCATTTGTGAGACATAAGATTCTACTCTTCAGGATGGATTCCATTCGTGAGACATAAGCTTCTACTCTTCAGGATGGATTCCATTCGTGAGACATAAGATTCTACTCTTTCTCTAGAGGACTGACTTAGGTTCATGAACTCTTCTCACATCCGCTCTTCAAAACCTTCATGTCTGAATTTAGTGAGGAAAGCCAACTTTAGGTCGTCCCATATGCCAAAAGTTCCTGCTACTTGTCTCTCATACCATTGAAACTCCGTGCCTTTGATAGTGGCGGGGAATATTGCTAACCAGTGCTCAGTGGTTCTGGTATTGTTAGCCACACATGCTGCCATAAATTCTACTACATGAAGATCGGGGTCTTCATTCTACTCTCCTTTAAAAATTAGAAATGGGACTACATTTACTGGCCTTTTATCAATATTTCTAGGACAAATCTGACTAGGAAGGGGACCTTGAGTTGCCATGGGGACTTCTGTAAAGAGTGCTTTTAGGGTGTCAAAAGAAGCTTCTGCTACAAGCTCGTTCTCAGCCTTGATTCTTACCTTCTCTCTTCTCACGTACCTCTAGACTCGTTCTAACACTTGCCTCTTGATTGCGTCATTCATCAGGGGGTTGGCTCCAACTAGTTGGTTTGTACTCAACAGAATAGAATCGGAGAGGGGCTTCAATCTCCGGAGGATTCTTTGGCCAATATCTCTTCTACTTCCTTCTTTTCAACATCTCTGAATTCAGTTTTCAACCCACTACAGAGGGGGAGATATTCCTTTCTGAAAGTATCAAAACTCATTCTTCTTAGGATTGTTATTGTGCCATCATCATAATAATGCCAGCTTCTGATGGTTTCAACAGTGTATGTTGTGAAAAACACTCTGCCTACCAACTTTCGGTGGGTTGCTAATTGGACAAACAAAAGATTGTCAGAACATCAAGCATCCCACATATCTTGTTGTTGAGCATCCACGAACAACTTCCAACTCTTTTTTTTCTTGTTTTCGTGAACCTACACTGACCACGACTCCTGAAGCTTCTTCACGATCCCCACTTGATGATGTCTGGAAACTTATCAATGAATGAAAAATATTCTATGGATTGTCATTCTCTCTGTTTCTACCCTACAGTTTGTTCCCAAACAATTTGCCACCAAGATGCAAGTCTCTGTTGCCTCAACAGGAAGAGGAAATAGTCCACCACATAGAGCTTGCATCATGATGGTAATATGTTTCTGCCATTGTGGGATGAACTTCTTGTAGAAAGTGGATTTGGAAATAAGAATTTCCAACTCTTCAGTGGAAGAAGGAACTTTGCAAGCATCCATTGAATTCTCCTATTCTTGGTAGTGCCATTTCCTTCATTTTCAGCCTCTTCTAATGCTTGTTGATGGCAAGTTTCCCCGGATGCGCACCAAAAACATGGAGCCCCAAGAGGAACACCAAGGAAAAGGGGATTTTACTGTAAGAAAATCTATATTGTAACATCAAAAAGCTTTTGTTTCATTCTTTTGATGACCAAAACAAGGAAAACAACAAATCTTAACGTAGCAACATAGTAGATATCTCCCACGAACTTGATAGAATCAACCATAATCTTTAACATCTTCATAAGATCCATCAATAGAGCAAAGAACATAAAAGAATACACTACTTTTGAATGGAAATCAATCACATAGTATTCATCTTCAATGTCTTCATAGTTTTCTCCCTCAATCTCTCATAGATAGACACATTGTTTTGATAGAATTGACTATCTCTGACACACACACACACACACACACACACTCTCTCTCTCTCTCTCTCTCTCTCTCTCTCTCTCTCTCTCTCTCTCTCTCTCTCTCTCTCTCTCTCTCTCTCTCTCTCTCTCTCTCTCTCTCTCAATAATACATCATCTCCTCACTAAAATACTCAAGAATGGCACTTAATAATTATTATTAGGTCGTGGATACACCTCCCAAGAGGTATGGGAGGTATGAAAGGGCACCAGAGCCACTACAGAGTCTCTTCATAGCTCACTACTGTCACTGTCACTTCAGTCTTCAGCTACTTCTTCCATTTGTTTTAGCTCTTTTGAACTTATATTCATCCTTTAAAAAAGTTAGAAAACTTTTCCAAAGGCACACATACATTCTATAGAACACTTACAGAGGATCTACAGAGAACATAACAGAATAGGAACAGAGCAGAGACAAAGGCTCTATAGAAGGTCCACAGAGGGTTACAAAAGGTCATCAGAGAACAACAGATCCTCATAACTGATCCTAAAACCATTCCAAACTATCAAAAACTATTCAGTAATCTTTCAAAAGATCTCAACCTTCATCAATCATCAATCCATGCTTCATACAGAAGAAAATCAGAACAAAACAGAAGCTAAACAGAAGGTATCAGAACCAATCAAAACCTCAACAGAATCTATCAGAACATCATAGAGCTTCATATTTCCTCTAAGAATCATCATGAGCTTCCAAAAAATAATCAATATCATCCAAAAACTCTCAAACATTCCCAAAAACAACCATACATCACTCAAAATCCATAAAAAATCAACCATTCAGACCTCAAAAACAACAAAAATTAGTCAAAAATTCAGTCTTTTCCCTCTCGCAACACCTCAATTTGCTTTGCCTTCATATGGAAGATTGGATTCTTAGCCAACTAAATGGCACTCATAGAAATCGAATGTAGTGTAGGGACCACATCAGTAATACCAATGTTTGTGAGACCAAATGGCCTAACCAAAGAGTCTCTTTGCAATTGTCAATGGGCTACAACATACTTTGTCTTTGTAGTTAAAAGGACTATGCATTTTCCTGGACATCTAAGAAATAACACCTCTATCAAAGTTGAAGATGTAGCTAGAGGTGAACTTCCTATTATATCTGCATGTCTTGCATAATCAGAGTCAGTGTATCCCATGACTCTTGTATCTTGGCCACCATAATATATGCACGTATTTGGAGTGCACTTAAGGTACCTCATGATATCCTTCATGGCATCTCAATGTTGTCTGCTAGGTGTAGCCATATAGCATGCCACAACTTTTATTGCAAATGATATGTCAGGATGAGTGGCTATCATAGCATACATTAAACTACTCACTATAGATGCATAAGGCATCTTAGCTATCTTAGCCTTCTACTCATCAAATTGTAAACAATTGGCATGACTAACTATCACATGAGAAGGTAAGGCCAAAAGACTTAACATCTTGCATATGAAACTACTCAATAACCTTTTGGATATACTCCTTTTGTGATAAGTAAAGGAGCCCCTTAGAGTGATCATGCGTGATGCATATCCCAAGAATATGTGAGTCTTATCCCATGTTCTTCATCTCAAGGCTCTTCTTAAGCTGACCTTTCAAGGCATCCAACTCATCATGAGCACTCCAACAATCAGCATATCATCCACATAGAGTACCAAAATCATAAGGTTGCCATCATGGGCCTTCTTCATGTATAATCATGGATCCATATCACTGTAGGTATATCCCTTTGAGTGCATGAAGGTATCAAACTTGTGGTACCATTTCCTAAGTGCTTACTTAAGGTCATAAAGACTCTTTCTCAACTTGCACACTAGGTATTCCTTGTATTTTTCCTCAAAGCCCTTAGGTTGTTGCATTTAAATCTCATCATGCAAGTCCCCATGTAAGAAATTTGTCTTGACATCCATCTAATAGAGGTCCAGATTAAGTTGTGCAACCAAAGCCAAAATGAAGCATAGGGTAGTCATCTTAATGATAGAAGAAAATACTTCATTAAAGTCAATTTTCTTAAAACTCTTAGCAATCAATCTGGCCTTATAGATTGGCTTAGGGTATCGAGGGGTACTTTTCAACTTGCAAACCCAATTGTATGGCAAAAAATGTTTTCCACTAAGCAAAGGAACCAAATCCCACGTTGATTTTTCTACAGTGATGCATACTCTGACTTCATGGCCCTCTTCCAAGAGTGACTATCACCTCTGCATATGGCCTCATTATAGGTAAGAGGTGATAGCCACTCTTCCAAGAGTGACTATCACCTCTGCATATGGCCTCATTACAGGTAAGAGGCTGATTAGCATTTATCATTATAACATAATCCATAGAGGGCACAAACAAATTAGAATGACGTCTATCTCTAATAGATCACCACAAAATAGGATGTGGGGCCTATACCTCCTGTCTAACATCATGGTCTTGGGCTACTAGAGCATCAATTGTTGTAGGTTGTCTAGCTAGCTATACAATAGCATGCTCCTCTTGAAATATCACTGTGTGTACCTCAATTATATGCTCAGGTTGCTTATGCATTTTCTCTTAATCAAAAACAATATCATGGATGAAAATGACCTTCTGAGCATGTGGATTGCGTAGAAGATAGCCCATCTCACTTACATCTCCATAACCAAGAAATATGCATTTCATGGACTTAGGATCTAGCTTATTGTGGCTATCCTTGGGAACATGGCAGAAAGCCTCACAACCAAAGATACGCAAATGGGCATATGATGGAGACTTTCTAGACTATACCTCCTTTATAACCTGATAGTCAAGAGTAGTTCATGGGGATAGATTAATCAAATGTATGAAAATACTAATTACCTTAGTCCAAAAGTTTTATGGTAAGCCTACTTGGCTAAGCATACTATGAGCTCACTCCTAAATCATCTTATTCATGCACATACATCATGAAAAAGTAAACATATTATACCTTAAGGAAACTACAATTGGACATCTCCAATACCAAGTATATCCAATGCCAGGTCATTACAATTTGACGAATCCTGTCATGATTTGATAGGAGTAGAATTGCTCTCGATGAGGGGTGACATGAAATGAAGCCCTTGAATCAACCATCCAATATTGAGCATAGGTAAACGAGTCAATTGCAAAGCACTAAGAGAAGAAGCAGCAAGTATGTAGTAATCAATAGAATCATTTTGCATGACATTAATCTCTTCAATCTTGACACTGGACTTGCTAGGGACAATGCTACAATCATCATTCTTTTCCTACACTTTATCCTTTCCCTTTTCTTTACACTTGTCATCACACATTTTATGACATTGTGGATGAATGACCTTGCTTCCCACAATAGTGACAAGTCAATACAGACTTACGACCATGGACTTATTGTGAGACAATCCACGTGATCGAGAACAAGACTTTTGAGAGTCTCTCCCATGGTGGTCATTACCACTCCTATCATTATTGCTTCTAACTATCAAAGCATGAGAGGTGCGGGAGGCATCAACGTTCTTTCTATTGACCTCTTCATTCAAGAGCGCACCCTCTACATCCTGTAATTTGAGTCCATTAGTAGGCATATTTGCATACATAGCAGTACATAATGTATTCCATGACTTAGGCAATGTAACCAACAAGAACAAGGGAGGATGATTGTCCTTAAATTTAATTCCATATGAAGACAAGTGACTAAAAATAGAATAAAACTTATTCAAGTGGGCAAACATGGAGGTTCCTCTTTCATACGAAGGTCCATGAGTTGCTTCAACCAATACATTGAGAGGTAAGGCTCTACTTATTATAAACATTATGAATCTTATCCCATGATTTCTTGTCACAGAGATAACATTATAGTAGACCTCCTTAGAGAGTGACAAAATGATTGTAGTTTTACATAACTTATCAAGTTTAGCCCAACCCTTTGCATCAAAGCATTCAGGCTTTACACCCTCATGTCTCAACGGCTTAAAATGTAGTTTTTGCACAAGGACTTGCCAAGTTTATGTCTTCTAATAGTTGTAAATTTTTCCGTCCAACTTCTCAATGTTGAAGATAGCACTATCATTTGACCCACTAGCCAATATGCAAGAGATAAAAGCATTATCCAAGACAAACAAGATCATATAAATGATTATAAAATAGCCCCATAATTACAATCAAATCAAGGGTTGAGTTAGAGAAACTACCAGAAGGATGAGTTGTCCGCTAACTATAATCAAGTAATTGTCAAATCCAAGTGACTATGATTAGATAAAATGTATAAATTTGAAATGAAAGGCTATCGTAATAATAAATTGCAATAATACACTAACAATCATATGTGAGAAACCAAGAAAGAAAGACCAATAACAACTAGTATTGAAGGCTATCACAACTATAGTGTGTCAATAACCATACATGCAGTAGGCATAGACATCATGTACATATGAGATCTCACGATAAGGTAAGGAGAGCTACCAAATGCCTAACCACTAAGAAAATCTCAATACGTAATCCAAAAATATATAAATATCACTTACAATATATTGATAGACATAAGTGCCAAGTCCAAAGTAAGTGATCAAATTAGCCCAGTATAAGGTAACTGCATCCAATACATATCAAGAGAACATGAAGCATCCCATGGTCTCAGTGAAAGTAAGCTCAAGCTCAATTGCATAAATCTAAAGCTCTATGTAACATCCAAAGTAGCATAGTTAACTCCCGCTAAAATAAAATCAAATGCCAAATGAGCAATTCAAGTTCAAAAGCTAAAGTATATGACATATGAGTATCTAAGATATATGAAGGATAAGCTAAAAGCATAAAATCCAATAGATTTTTCAAGCTTGTGACTACGTAAGCCACTGAAGTAACTAAAGCATGTAATCACATCCAAGATCAATGTAACAGAGAAAAAATCTTGGCTCAAAAGCAGGCCACAACATATCAGGAAGTATAGAAAACAACCAAAGTAGCAGTACATCCACTGAGTATCCCATAAAACATCAATGAGCATTAGGCATAAGCTTTTCACTAATAAATACTTGTTACCCTATTATTATAACACTAGAATGATAGTTGAAATCGAGCTATTTCAAGCTCAAATTAGTTCCAAATGCATAACCATACCATCTGAGCACAAAACAACATTCTCAAAGCATCAAACATGCATTATAGAATTTATTGTTTGCTATCCAAACCATAATTGTTCTATTTTGTGTAAAATGGAGAACAAAAACCTATGAAAAATCAACTCCATAAATATCTAGATTTGTATCTCTCGTCATAATCTTTGTTTCTAGCTATGGAATGCCTAAATCTAATATCATATGTAAAAGTTATGGGCAAAATACGACAATGCTATCAAGTTTGAAGGGATGTGAGCCCTTAAGTGGAAGCAAGAGTTATGGTGGAAGGAGCAAGAGTAAAAGAGAGAGACACACACAATGTGGAAACTCCAACAGTCACAATGTGTGATCGGCCTTCCCTTTATTCAAATGTCATTGAAAGAATAAAGAATGAAGTGAGAGTCATGGGTGCCCACCACCTGTAGTGTGTAGGTGTGGGTATTGTCAATGTAGTAATACATGGGCGGCTAGGCAAAGGTGCCTTTACCCCCAACAATCTCCTACTTAAAGGCGAATCTACCTCAGTGTGAGGACTGAAAAGAAAAAGAAAAGATAGTACAACATATACATAGATACAACAAGATGAGGAAACATGTCATCTCATCCAACACCCATCAACCTCCTAAGGATGACAAAGCACTTTGTAGAGAGGCTTTTCATGAGCAAGTCTGTAAGATTTTGGTCAGTTGAGATCTTGACAAGGTCAACAAACCTATCCTCAATGACCTCACAAATAAAGTGATGCCTCACCTCAATGTGTTTTGCCTCTCTTCATATGGAAGATAGGATTCTTGGCTAACTAGATAGCACTCATAGAATCCGAATGTAGTATAGGGATAACATTTGCAATACCAAGGTCAGCAAACAAATGACCCAATCAAATGGCCTCTTTGCAAGATTTAGTGGCTGCAACATACTTGGCCTATGTAGTAGAAAGGGCGGTGCATTTCTACACCCTGGACATCCACGAAATAACACCTCCAACACAAAAGTGAACACATAGCCAAAAGTGAACTTTCTACTATCTGCATGTCTGTATCCCACGACTCCTATATCCTAGTTGCCATAACATATGCACTTATCAGCAGCAAAGTAGTGCCCTTTAAGTACAACATGATACCTTTCACGACATCCCAATGCCTCTTGCCACGTGTAGTCATATAACATGCCACAACACCAACAACAAATGAAATATCTGGATGGGTGGCTATCATGGCATACATAAGATTGCCCCCATTGCAGATGCATGGGGAATCTTGGCCATCTCGGCCCTCTGCTCATTTTTTTGTGGACAATCGGCCTATGATACCTTCACATGAGAAGGCAATGGACAACCAATAGGCTTCATATCCTACATACAGAAGCACTGAAGGGCTTTATGGATATGCTCCTTCTATAGCAGCAGATAGAGTAGTCCCTTGAGACATGTCACATATAATGCGCATACCAAGTATATGAGAGGCCTATCCTAGATCTTTCATCTCAAACCTCTTCTTGAGCTGAGCCTTAAGAGCATCTAGCTCATCGTGAGCTTTCCTTGTTAAAAGCATGTCATCCATATAGAGTACCAAAATCAATAATGAACCATTACGAGCTTTCTTCTGTATAAGCACGGGTCCATAACACTATGGCTATAGCCATATGACTACATGGATTCATCAAATTTGTGGTACCATTCCCTAGGTTCCTACTTCAAGCTACCATAAAGACTCTTCCTCAATCTACACACAAGATGTTCCTTGCCAGACTGCTCTACAAAGCCCTTAGGCTACTCCATGTATATCTCATCATACAAGTCCCCCTATAAGAAAGCCATCTTGACATCCAACTGATACAAGTCCAAGTCAAAGCTGTGCAGCCAAAGCAAAGACTAAGTGTAGGGTGGTCATCTTAACCATAGGAGAGAAGACCGCATCAAAGTCAACACCATGCTCCTGCTTAAAACCCTGTGCTACCAATCTGGCCTTGTATGCCGACCTGAGGTGTCTAGGGGTACTTTTCAACTTGTACATCCACTTGCAAGGAAAAGCCCTCTTGCTACTAGGCAACAAAACCAAATCCCACGTACGATTCTTATGTAATGAGCCAATCTTAGATTGCATAGCCCTCTCCCATGAGTGATTGTCACCCCTGCACATAGCCTCATCATAGATGAGAGGCTCTCCTACATCTGTAGCCAAGACATAATTTATGGAGGGCTCATAACGGTCAGGAGGTCATCTATCTCTAGTAGAATGTCTCAATGCAGGCTGTGCTACCTATCCAACATCCTGGCTATGAAGATCGGCTGCTGGTGCAGACTGTCTAGCTAGTTGTATGAAAGTAGGGGGAACCTCTTGAAAAATAACACTACGTATCTCAACAACTTTCTTAGGCTACACATGTAGTTTGTCCTCATGGAACACAACATCATTTCTGCAAATCACTTTTCGTGTGCCTAAGGATCCCAAATACAATATCCCATCTCACCTGCATCTCCATAGCCAAGGAAAATGCATTTCACACTTTTAGGATCCAACTTATTATGTTTGTCCTTGGGCACATGGTAGAAGGCCTCACATCTAAAGACATGAAAATGAGCATATGAGGGAGGCTTTTCTGTCCATACCTCCTTTGCAACCTGGAAGTCAATACCACTACAAGGTAACCTATTAATAAGATGCACAGCAATAGAGATTGTCTCAGCCCAAAAACGTTGTGGTAAGCCTACTTGGCTAAGCATACTGTGGACCCTCTCCAGGGGTAGTCCTATTCATATGCTTAGCCATACTATTCTAGGGAGGGGTGTAAGGGGTGCTTAATTGACGCTCAATACCCCACTTGTCACAAAATTGCTCATAGGCACGTGACATATACTCACCCCCATTTTTATTGGTACTTAGGTATTTTAGCCTATTCCCAAACTGGTTCTATACTAAAGTAAGCCAGCATTGAAAGATTGCCAAGACATCAAATTTTTGCTTTATGGGATAAGCCCAAACCTTACATGAATAATTGTCAATAAATGTGATAAAGTACTTTCCACCCCCTAATGACTGTGATAGGGCATGGATCCACATACATATGAATGAATAAGAGCCAAAGGCTCATCCATGCATGGAATACTAGACTTTTTATGCAAATTCCTAGTCTACTTGCCATATAAACAATGATCACATAACTCAAAATGCAAGTAGTCAAAAGGCAAAGATACTGCAAAGCACTAAGCATTTTCATTCCCTTAAGTGACATATTCCCAAGACGAGCATGCAAGAGAGATACCTGTGGGATAGAATCCATTGACAAAACATGGTCAATAGTACCAGATACAACCAAGGGTAGAGGCTGCCAGACTTGGCACCTCTTGCAAGAATAAGCCTACCATGAGTTATCTTCCATGCAGAATCACCAAAGCATATAGGATAACCTGCATCATCAAGCTACCCAGTAGACATAAGGCTTTTAGTCAGTGCAGATACATGACATACATTATGCAGAACAAAAGTGCTATCAGAGGAAAATTGTAGAATGACATCACCAATGCAAACAATAGCAAGAGATAAATCATCACCTAAGCGTACAGTACCAGATACACTGCGATAGGTATGAAACCACTCATGGTAGGTGTCACATGAAAAGATGCACCCAAATCCAAGAGCCAACATTGTGCATGCATAGACTGAGCATTGGTCAGCTGAGAGGCATCACATGAAGAGGCTGCTAAGACATAGTCACCATCAGACTCCTAAGACTGCATGACAATTATCTCCTTAATATTTACGCTTGACTTTGCACGTATAATGCTGTGATCATTGGATTTCTCCTGCATTATTTCTTTCCCCTTTTCTTTGCACTTGTCATCATGCATCTTATGGCACTATGACCAATGTGTCCTGCTTTCCCACAATAATGACATGTAAGATCAGACTTATGTCCATGGGACTTGCTGCATCCATGTGATAATAGATCGGGACTTCTGAGAGTCCTTTTCATGAGGATCATTATATTTCTTGCCACTTCTGCCACCTCTAACGGATAAAGCATGTGAACTGCGAGAAGCATCATTATTTTTCATGTTAATTTCTTTAGTCAAAAGAGCACTCTCTACATCTTTCAATTTCAGCCCATCAAGTTTATTGGTACAGATCACAATGCAAAATACATCGTGAGACTCACACAAGGTGCTAAGCAGAAACAAAGGATGCAGATTATCTTGAAACTCAATTCCCTATTGAAGTAGATTCTTCATGATAGAATGAAACTTGCTAAAGTGAGCAGAAAATGGGGTCCCCTCCTTCATGTAGAGATCCATCAATTGTTTAAGCCAATATATCTGCAAAGAACAAGGCTCTGTTTTGTACAAAGTTCGTGAATCTTTTTCCATACATTCCATGCACTCTGATCTTCATCTTCAACAATATTATTGTGAACCTCTTCAAAGAGTGATAAAATGATAATGGACTTGCATAGTGCATCTAAATTAGCCTAGTCATCATCATCCATGTTCTCGGATTTGATACCTTTGTTTCTTAGTATCTACGATTTCTGTACCAAAACCTACCATATTTGAGACTTCCAGTAGCCATAGTTGGTGCCATCCAACTTGGCAATGTTAAACAAAGTTGTATCTTTGAGATGACCAGCCATAATGAATCAAACAGAGGTAGACTATGCAAAAAATAGCCTGTTGTAATTAGCAGTAAATAGGCCAAAACCACTGCCAAAACAAGTTTAAAATAAGAGAAATTTCTAAAATGACTAGCTCTCCACCAAATACTACTAAAAGTACATCATAGTAGTCTGCATAAAACTCATAGCAGTGAGAAAAAGAGAGCAAACAATGAGCTAACAGTGTTCCAAAGTCAAGTATGATTGCTGGGTTGTCAGATCCTGCATGAGAAGCAGGCATGTAACAAACACTGTAGTAGCCAAGAACCATGAGCCAAATACCAAAATGTGTCAGATCAATTGATTACAGTAGGAGAATACAAGCCCTGGCATAAACAACTCAGAGAGTAAGCCAAGCTAGGTGTATGCCTAGCTGATAGGACCTAACAAAGGTCATTGTATGCTCAAAGAGAAGATGGATCAAATCAGCCCAAATGCATCCAATGCAGACAAGTATCTATCAAGAGCTTAGACATGTAAGAGATCCCAGTCTCATCTACTCAAGAAGCTCAACTGCATAAACCACAAGCTCTACAATATCCAGAGATAGCAATAAGCTCCCATTGACAGAAAGATTGATAATCGAGAAACCAAGCTCAAAGATAGCAGATGAATACATAAGGCATCATGGAGCCAAGACGGTATATCAACGAAGCATCCAGAAGAAGAGATCGGCCAAGCATCACCTATTTCATCTAGTACATCATGTAACAATCAATGTCAAATCTATGACAACCCAAATAATCATCCAAGAGCTCCAAAGTATGCAAATGAAAGCCCAACTGAAGCTCCAAGTGGAAATCAAACACAAACAATGTAAGGAGCATGCATTTCTGACATATGTATCAAAGCATGTACCGAAGGGTGAAGCATAGACCATAGGCATAATGACCATCACAAAGCATGTCATTGTAGACCAATGTCAATAAAATGCCAACCAAGATGGAGGTTGATCATCAAAGCTCAAAAGGCATTCCAAATCAATACAAGACATGTGCCAACCTTCGTATACATCGATGTAGTCATACGAGTCATTTGGGAAGCCCCCGTATAGGTAGAGCATACATACCAAAGATGCTTCAGGCTTCGTTATTATAGTAATAAATTCACTATCAAAACTGAGTAAATTAGTCCTAAAATCAATCTCAAAGCCATCACAAATCATGGGCATATGATATACCAATGTACTAGCATCAATGGTACACATCAGTAGTGCATATAGAACATCCGAATCATAGCCAAAAGCAATAGGCATATAAAATCCCTGTTAAAAGAGGTTCATCCCTACTATATGCAAGAGTGAATACATTGTTAAACCAAGCTATTTCAATACCAAAATCAGCTCCAAATCCAACCCATGACATGGGCATAGCATTCCCATACATTGTCAAACCAAGCTATTTCAATACCGAAATCAGCTCCAAATCCAACCCATAACATGGGCATAGCATTCCCATACATGTAGATATCACCCTAATATAACCAGGCATCATAAGACCAGGAAATCTGACCATAGAAGCATCAAATAGAGTGCTACCTTGTATTTTTAGCTAGCAAACCTCAACCAAAATAGAGTAAATGAAGTGGTTAAATCAGTCCAAAATCAACTCCAAGCAATGACATAGCATCCGCAAATATATAAAGATCAACTGGGCATAACCGAGCATCATCCAACCAATGGCAATGAGTGTAGACATCAAAGATAAGTGCTGCCCTATTTTATGATAGTCTATGGACTATTATAATATTCTAAAACTTAAGCTTAGCACTCAAATTGAATGCCAAGAGTGGAAGGATCAATGCCAAGCATAAAAACCAGGTGTATAAGTGCTTGTGTAACTGCCCAATGAATAAGATATGCTGTAGGAGATGAAAAACGTGAGCTATTGCCAAAAAAGGCATGTTCGACACAATGCGATGCTACACTAGTAGGATGAGAGCTATGGGGACTGCTCCAACTTGCTCGAGAAGGCTCAAAGAGTGCCCAAGAAGAATGCAATCTATAGGAAGCTCGAACAGAGTGGCTATGGCTACCAACAAAGAGATGACTGTTGTAGGTATTTGAATGGAAGTTGAGAGTGTGCCGCTCGGGCTTGCAAAGAAGAAGGCTTTGATACCAATTGAAGGGACGTGAGCCCTAAAGTGGAAGCACGAGTGGGAACAAGAGCTATGGTGGAAGGAGCAAGAGCAAGAGAGAGAGACACACAATGTGGGAACTCTAATAGTCACAATGTGTGAACGGCCTTCCCTTTATTCAAATATCACTAAAAGAATTAATAATAAAGTGACAGTGATGGGCACCCACCACCTATAGTGTGTAGGCACAGGTATTGTTAGTGTAGTAATACACGAGTGGCTAGGCAGAGGCGCCTTTACCCCCAACAAAGTTGCCATAGCTATCTATGACTTCTACAGTATGCTATGTATCCACTCAAAATGGACAAAATGCATGCTCCTTATCTTAATAAGCAATCAACAAGGCTTAATTAAGCCTTGAAAAGCTCCTCAACAAGCACGGAGCACAAGCCAAAAGAAGGAAAGACTCAGTGCATACCTCGAGAGAAAGAAACAATGGTTGCCATGAAACCTTGAGTTGAAGCTTTGAATTCGGACGACTGAAGCAAAGGATGAAGAAGCTCCTTGAGTGGTTAGCTCTGATACTAGTTGAAAGGTGGAGCCAAAGTGGAAGTATGCAAGCAAAAGCAAGAGCTATGATAGATGGAGCAAGACAACAAGAGAGAGAGAGACATTGTATGTGGGAACTCTAATAGTCACAATGTGTGACAAATCATCCTTATTCAAATGTTACTACAAGAATAATGAATGAAGTGACAATGATAGGCACCTGCCACTTGCAATGTATAGGTGTGTGGGTACTGTCAGTGTAATGAATACACGAGTGTTTAAGCAGAGATGCATTTACCCCCAAACATATGTCTATTGATCAATTGAGGAGTATCTAATAATTTTGCATACAAGCCCATCTCTCATCCATAGGTATAGATAACCACTTTTAATCACTACACCTAGATATCTATATATAACTATAGATTTCAAGGAGTCTATGTATATTAAATTGACTCATAGTATAGATCATAAGCATGTTTGCTTTGGCATAATTTTTAGAAATTGTGCAATTCTGAAGTAGATATTAGATCCACATAATGCTGATTCAATAGTAAGTTATTGAGACTTGATCATATTGTTGCTACATCCACATGGAACACTTGAGTGGGAGCTAGACTAGATATCATAATGCATCATATTTTAGGTTTGCCACATATGATGACAAGGGACAACATGCTAATTCTATTGAATGACATTGCATTAGGTTTCCTTGGATGAACCAAAATGAATTGAACATGTGTTAGTATTGTATGTGCTACAAATCAATGTGTTGTCTTAATGCTAAGGTTTATACAACATGACAAAATTGTGTATGTCGTGATGAGTATGTATATGTAGGTCATAAAATATGTGGTCTCTGTAGCATACAATATTTGATTAGTTAAATACTCACTTGTAATCCCTCATTACATAATTGCTTGCACTTGGATATAGGTATAGCAAAAATATGTTTTTTCCTACTCACTGTGGGCATTTCACTAATTTTGTTGAATGACTTTGCATTAGGTTTCCTTGGATGAACCAAAATGAATCGAATATGAGTTAGTATTGTATGTGCTACAAATCAATGTGCTATCTTAATGCTAAGGATTTTACAACATGAAAAAATTATGTATGTCCTGAGTGTGTATCTATAGGTCATACAATATGTGGTCTCTCTAGCATACACACCATCAAATATTGCTACATCAATTTATGGCTATAGGGAAAAGGGTCACTAGTATTTTGGTTAGTTAAATACTTACTTGTAATCCCTCATTACATAATTTCTAGATGCACTTGGATATAGGTATAGCAAAATATGTTTTTCCCTACTCACTATGGGCATTTTGACAAGGTACCTATGTATCCTTAACTTCCTTTGGCAATGTCAAAAACATGTCCAGTAGTAGTATCTCGAGATGTCTTGGTAATCTCAATATTTTTACTAGTTTGTCATCATCTAGTCAAGGCTTTGGTCAAGATACCATGACTTTAAGTACTTGATCACAAAGGTGTGATAATTAAGTCAAGTGCCTCCATCATTGGATATATTACACAAGGTGGTGAGACATGATAAGGATAGAGTCCCTACCATATTTCCTAATGGTAGTAGTGATAGGAAAGAATGTAATAGTGTGTATGAATGAAGCAACATCAATTTTCAATGACCCCTCTTAAAGATATGCATCATGATGATTCCAAATATCACCTACATCGATAATAGTTATTGGTGTTTTCTTTTTTGGGTAGGATTAGTATAATGAAGCATGGAATCTTTTTCCTTAAAGGAAAATTTTCTTGTATATCATGTTTGGTATGGTTTTAGATTTTTATACTTTCAAGGGCACTTACTAGGCCTACCTTGCTTTATGATATCTCTTGATTGGGTATTTGAAACATGGTCTAGGGTGAGAGTAACATTAGTAGCATAATGCTAGTAAATATAATTGTGTAACTCCTTCAATCAAAAGTGAAGTACCTCAATAATGAAATAATTCTTTATGCTATTTTAGGTTTCTCTATAACATAAAGCAAGAGCTAAAATTTTTAGTTTTTGATATATATACCCTTGTGTATTGCACCCCTATGGATTGACAAGTATTAACTAGCTTTAGTTGATTAAATAATATTTTAATAACTAGATTTACACAAGATTGTGATCTTATATTAGCCCTAGATTGACCTAAAGTTAAGAGCTTTGACATAGTCATGGGGATTTCCATCAATGTTCTTACCCTTTTCCCACTGACACCTAGTACATGAGTTTTGTGTATTCAAGGATGTCTTTAGTGTTTGCCTCTTGTTTAGTAGCTCTAAGATCTAAGTTCTCTTATTTAGGACTTCTATGGCATATCAATTATTAATTAGTAATATGGAAAATGTATTAATATTGTTTCATTAGTTTAGAATAATCTAAATTATGAATTAACTGGGATTCCAAAGTAATGATGGTTTTGTAAACCATTATCGGCTAAATTATTTTCCTCCTTAGTTTAAGATAAGCTCATTATTACACTTGGTAGAGTGGAAAGTAACATTTGTGTGATTGTTTTGGTTCATTAATTGTATATTTTCCAAAACAAAATTGATATAAGTTATTAAGGTTGTTTTTTTCCGGTGTATTTGTAGGTGCAACCTGGATAACAATTGGGTACTACATTGACACCTACAATACGCATTAGATGGTAAGGTTCTTATCTTCATCTTTTGTATGGATGTAGGGTAATAGTTGTGGACCCTTCATTCACTTAGGCCTAGAAAAGCTACTCCTAGTAGGGACTACCTTCAATGGATTATAATAAATTTGTATATTTTTTTGTCGTTTCAATGTCAATTTATCCTGTAGGAGCTTTGTGAGATTACAATTTCCAAATAGTCTTTAGATTCATTTTTAGATTTATCATTTTTTATCATTTGATGTGTTTGGTTTAGATACTTACTTAAGTATTTGAAAATTTATGTATTTTTATTTTAAAATTTTAATAGCATGTTTTATTGTACTCAAATTGATCATTACTTAATTATATAATTTTATTTTTTAAAAATATGTGGTGATATTTCTCTCATAATAATGTAGACATATTACTTAGTTTAATTTGTGCTTTCTCCTAGATTTATTACTTAATGTAATGTGATTTATTGAATTATTTATTTAATGTAATCTATTAATCTTTCAATAACCTATATGATTCAAGTTTTTGTTGAAGGGAAATGTTACTTAGAAACGTATGTACACATATACAATCTTCATAGGAATAGGTACATGCATAGTTTAGTTATAAGTATTAGTTTGCATGAAATATTTTCTTATGTCTATTCATCATCAAAAAACCCTAGTAGGTTTAATATGATATATTGATGTTGATTGATGGGGGATTCCCATGTGATGAATCCATTCTCTCTCCCAAGATTCTTTGCTTATTTACCTCCATCATTTGTTTTATACAAGGCATATGATACTATGAAGCCATAGTGTGAGGATATAGTCGAAAACAATACTTGGATTGTTTGAGCTTGATCCCCCTCCTATTGCCATACAATCTATCTTATCTTGTTTCTTAAAGGTCACAACTTTCTTAAGAAGTTCTTGGATTTTGAAGCCAAGCAATAGTTGACCAATCCCTCTCTACACTAAAACTTGCATTAGTTAATGATTGGATAGCCCTCCTAGTGAAAGCCCATAAAAAACCAAACACTATGGTTGAGAATCTTTTTAGGGTTTTAGTATCTCCTCCCAATATAAACTATAAGGATGCTTGTGACCTTGAATTCTATGTACCCTTATTTCTTGGTATAGTGAATAAGTTGTACCAAATCAATGGACTTCCCTTAATTCATCTTCTTTCCACAACTATTGAAAGTAAAAATATTTCCCTTATTGACCTAGACCTCTTGGATTTGTAAGAAGAAAAAACTATATCTTCTCTCTCTCATTGAGAAAGCTGACCACAAAGACTCCAACAAAATTGTTTCCTTAGTCTTTGCCAGAGTAGTTCCTCTTATTTCTCCTAGATAGCTTGAACTAGATTGGCGGTGATAGTTTGGGAGTTTGTTGTAGAGTTCGTAGCAACATTAGGTCTTATCTCTACTTATAGGAGTAGTGATAAGTGATTCTCATTTTTCTTACAAAACTTTGAGCAACTCAAGAACTTTGTTATTTGATTCAAAGGTTGACTCTTTACCCTTTTCTAGAAAATAGGCTAGGTTTCCTTTATTAAAGGTTGCGATCATCTTGATGCTTAGAAATATCAAGTGCATTCATTCTACCTTATAATTGACATCACATTGAGTCATGTACTTGAAAGCTCTTCCAAGTAGGACTTCTTTTCCTACATATTTTTGATTAGCTAGTATCTAAAATATGGTTTGGATGCCTTCAGTTTTGATTGTCATAAGAAGTTTAGTTGCCTAGTAGGGAATCCTAGGATCCTTCCCAAGGACACATTGTCGCATTTTTTGTGGTACAAGCTCCAATATCCCATCACAACCCATGCATTGTAGGATGCTGAAGAACTCTACCCCTTCATCAATGAGATCGTTCATGGCATGGTCTCCTTTCATACCCAATTTGATCCTAAGTAATGTAGATGCTATAAGGTGTTCCACTTCATGGCCAATGTTGGTGGCCTTAGCCTTTTGGATTGAAATGTTGTGCCTTTTAGATTCAGCCCAATTGTTATTAGTCACTTGATATTAAGATCAATCACAATACATATATGTGATGCCATGCTCATAGCACGTGGAGTAGGCCTCAATGAATAAAAGCCAGTGGGTCATTGAAGAGGTGATGTTTGTGCTAAAGTATTGTAGGGTTCTTGAAGCTTGTAATTTGGCTTGTTTGAATTCCATCATAAGTTATTTCCAAGTTTTCTTCCTAGGGATTCCTTTTAATAAAGTGTAGTATTTGTTAATTTTTTTAGAGTTAGGCTTTGATACCATGCACCCTCATATTTAGTGGGCTCATCATTACAGGCCATTGGTGCGATGCTCATTCCTAGGGGTAGGGTATTGGCCACATGTTTTCCCACTCATGATGTGCTAGTTTGGTCCCTTGATCCCCTTCATAGGAGGTGGGTGGTAGGGTTATTAGAGGGTTTGGGTTTTACGAGTAGCCACCTCATAAAACTCATTCCTCTTTTCCAATATTCCCACTTCTACTAAACTAAGAGGGCCAAGGCTATTAATTTTCTGCAAATGATATTTCTCTAGTCTACCCATGCCTTATATCGGAGCCCTAAATCTTCCTATTTTAGTTGGCAGAGTTCATCTTGGTTGTTTTACAAAAACTATGTAGGGACTCTAATTGTTCCTTGGAAGGTTTGGCAATTGATGCCTCCCTTCCATGTGACTAATTATGATGCACAATGTTCGTCCTCAACTAGCCTAACTATCCTTTGGATGGGGAGAGATATGAGTGTTTGACTAATCTCTCCTTCACTAATTGTTTACCACCATGGTGTTGGTAGGAGATGTGACTCCCTACTTGTTTTTCAAGTGCAAGCACTTGCAAATTTGAGGCCTTAATGACATGTTCTACCTATGTCGTAGGTGCTTGTTTTGGGGTTCTTCTAAATTGGAAATGAGCTTCAATTGCTCCAATTGTTGGCTCAATCCTTTTAGATTTTTGTTTTGGATTGTGTTAGTTGTTGAGATATCGAGCTCCACTCATGATATGCCAGGGTGACCGTTGTGCATTTATGTCACCGACTTGTTAGCTGTAGATGCGGATGGTACACCGCCCATGAATAATAGCTAGATGACAGCTATCCTTATCTACTCTAGTTCGTGGCTCAGTTAGTATGCCACCTTAGTTAATTGAGTTTGGTTTGAGACCCATATATAGGGTTCTTCTATTTCTATGTACTAGAGTTCTTTTTGGCTTACACAACTAAGAAGAGGAAAACTGTTTTCAACCTCCACCTATGTGTGTATTCCCCCATTGTGCAAGCAAGAAAGCTACAAGTGAGACTCCTTCCTTCTCTCCCATAATCTTGACATGGTATCAGAGCCTGGTTCGTGGTAAGGAGCTCAAGAAAGCAAACCAAGTTCGCGGTGTTCTGGTAAGAGGACCAGTGTTGCTTTCATTTTTCGAGTTTGGGAGCAAGTCTCTGCAGGTAGCACAGCCGGAAAGTGCAAGAGTGCATTGTCTCAGATTGAGAGACCCTTCGCGGTGTAGCAAGAGGGCAGTATATGCTGTGAGTAGGGGCTTTAGCCTTTAGTTGCCCTGTTTTTTTGATTCGAGGCCATTTCGGGGCCTGTTTTGGAGGCGGAAGTTTTTCGCACGCACTCAGGAAAAGGCCTTGTTTTTTGCTGTGTGACCACTATTCTACAAGTCGGTGAAAAGTTACTGTAGAAATTGCATCGTATGCTTGTGCGCAGAGACATTGGGAGTTACAGAATCATCCTTGTTGCATGTTGATGCAAAATCGTCACTAGGAAGTGACTGTGTGGTCAAATACCATTTTCGTCAGTTTTGCAGATTTGCCCTTGTGAGGCTGAAGCTGTGTTTTTTTGCAGTGACAGAATTCTTTGCAGTGTTGTGTAATGGCATCTGATTCTCTTTCACAGATTGTCACTAAAAATCTTGACAAGAATAACTTCCAAGCATGGAAGTTTAGAATGACGAATTTCCTTATGGGAAAAGGATATTGGGAATTCATTGCAGGAAATGAAGAAGAACTAGTTCTTCCTTATGTTCCCAATCAACAGCAAATGCAGGCATTTAAAGGATGGCATGAGAGAGCCAGAAAAGTTATGTACTGGCTGTCTATCAGCATTTCAGACTCTATGATTGTGCATATTCAGGATGCAAGTACGCTAAAGGAGGCATGGGATACTCTGTCAAAAATGTACAGCACAAATACGCAAGCCAGGAAAATGCAGCTCAAGCAAGAGTTGCACAATGTGCAAAGAGAAAGTATGAGCATCAATAACTACCACATGAAGGTGAAGAAGATTGTAAATTGCACTTGCTTCCATTGGGTCGCCAGTGGAAGATGATGATTTAGTTTTTGTGACCTTGAATGGTCTAGGAAAGGATTATGTACAGTTCCGAACATCCATTTTCGTCCGTGAAAGATTTCCTGATTTTGAGGAGTTGATTGCTCTTCTAATTTCAGAGGAGCAGAGAAATGGTGGTACATCTTCTTCAGGAGGAACTTCAAAAGAAGCTATCTTCTACTCAAATGCTAGAAGAGGTAGAGGAGGCTGATTTGGAGACCGTGGTAGAAATCAGAATATGCAGCAAACTCAAGAAAACCAGTCCTATGGAGGAGGACGTGGTAACTCTAGAGGCAGGGGGAGGCAAAGAGGTCGTGGTGGATGGCAAAGAGGCCAAAATGCAAACAACAATGTTGAATGCTACTACTGTGGTAAAATGGGTCATATGGCTAAAGACTGCTATAAAAAGTAGAATGACATCATGAATGGAAAATTGCAACAAGGAAATTATGCATCTTCTAGTAGACAGGGTGATGACAGAAATGAGCATTTGTTTATGGTGCAGCGCATGACCAATTCTGTGACAAGTGCAGAAGAAAGCAACGATGTGTGGTATGTTGACTCAGGTGCATCAAACCACATGATAGGTCATGCAGAATGGACACAGGATGCAAGGAAAATGGAAAAACCATGATTTGTGGAGACTGGTGATGATACTGCACATCCTATTGTGCAAATTGGAAAAATTCATTTGTCTATGCAGGATGGGAAAAAGAAATACATGTCCGATGTATTTCATGTCCCGAATATCACCAAGAACCTGGTTTCTGTTGGTCAAATGGTTGAGCAGGGCTTGCAGGTCAGATTTAATTCTCATGGATGCTTTGTTGAGGATATGAAAAATAAAGGTCGCTTGATAGCAAAAGGAAAGAAGAAAGGCAGAATGTTTACGTTGGAAGCAGACATGCCTCAATTGAGTGCAGCAATGTTTACACATGGGACCGGTGTAGTTGCAGATATTGATATCTGGCATAAACGCATTGGTCATGTTAATGTACAACGACTTAAATCAATGCAAGCCCAAAATATTGTTGCAAGATTGCCTAAATTCAAGGTTGCAGAAATGCATAAGGTATATGAAGCCTGTCAGTTTGGAAAACAGGCAAAGAAACCATTTCCTAGACATGTTCAAGAGAGTAAAAAGCCATTGGAATTAATCCACTCTGATATGTGGACTACTAAAGCTGCATCTCTTAGAGGCTGTCATTATTTTGTCACTTTTATTGATGACTATAGCAGAAAAGTTTGGGTGCATTTTATGAAAAAGAAAAGTGAAGTTTTTGGCCATTTCAAAACTCTTAAAGCTATGGTTGAAAAAGAAACAGGCCTGCAAATAAAATGCCTAAGGTCAGATGGAGGGCGAGAGTACCTCTCAAATGAGTTTGCAAGGTTCCTGCAGGAGCATGGTATAAAGCAGCAATATTCATGCAGTCATACCCCACAACAAAATGGAATTGCAGAAAGGAAAAACAGGCATATTGGAGAGTTATCTCGTGGCATGCTCAACGAAAAAGACTTGCCAGATTGTTACTGGGCTGAAGCAGTTGCTACAGCAGTCTACATAATGAACAGGACTCCCAATGCAACAATACATGGGATGACTCCAGAGGAGAGGTATACTGGTAGGAAACCAGATATTTCTCATTTGAAGATTTTTTATTGCATTGCCTATGTTCATGTGCCAGATGAGTTGAGATCCAAGTTGAATCCAAAAGCTGAGAAGTGCATCTTTATTGGTTACTCTCTGCACAGCAGAAAGGGTATAGATGCTATAACCCTTCTACTCCTTAAGTTTACAGCGAGCAGAGATATTGTTTTTTATGAGATGAGTAGCTGGTATAAACCAGTAAATGTGATTGATGATGTAGATGCACAAAATGGTAATGCTGCACAGAATTCACAGCAACAGTCACAAAATATTAGTGGACCTGGAGTGTCCTCTAGCAGTGGTTCACATTCTTCGCCATGGATAGGCAGATTGAGATCATGAGAATCTCCTCAAAACAATGCAGATAGTGGTATGCAGGTTTCACGAAAAGGAAAAGAGAAGGTAGATCAGCCCATGTTTGATGTGAATGCAGGTCACTCTTATGTGGATGGTGAATCCAGTGGCTCAGAACAGAGCATTGATGATGAGTTGGGTATTCCTTCTATTGTTACACATGGAGTAAGGAAGACTAGGGATGTTTTGAGAGCACCTGGGAGTGAACCTACTTTGCGCAGGTCTACCAGAGCTAAGTATCCTGTGGATAGGCTGAAATATGATGGATTTACAGCCATTCACTATGCCTATATGGTCAAAATGATACAGGAACCAGAACCCACTTCTTTTGAGCAAGCCATGGGAAAAGAAAAATGGGAGAAAGCCATGGATGAAGAAATGGATGCCTTGGAAGTAAATGCTACATGGGAATTGGTACCTTTGCATAAAGATAAGAATGCAATTTGTTGTAAGTGGGTTTATAAGGTGAAGCACAATGCAGATGGTTCTGTGAACAGATACAAGGCAAGATTAGTAGTCAAGGGGTATGCACAAACATATGGCATTGATTATTAAGAGAATTCAGTCCGATTGCAAGGATGGCAACCGTAAGAGCAGTCATTGCTATGGCTACATCAAAGGAATGGTCTTTACATCAAATGGATGTAAAGAATGCCTTCTTGCATGGTGATTTGCAAGAAGAGGTTTATATGGAGCAGCCACCAGGTTATGTGCATACTGTTCATCCTGAGTTTGTTTGCAGGTTGAAGAAAGCCTTGTATGGCTTGAAGCAAGCACCTAGAGCATGGTCTGACAAGATAGGACAGTATCTTGTCACTATTGGCTTTCAGATTTCCAAGGCAGATTTCTCACTTTATGTGAGAAAAATAGAGAAAGGTATTATGCTGCTTGTCATTTATGTTGATGATTTGATTATCACATGTGACAGTGATGAAGATATCCTTCATGTGAAAATGCTATTGAAGCAGAAGTTTGAGATGAAGGATTTGGGAGAGCTACGTTATTTCTTGGGCATTGAGGTGATTAGATCACCAAGTGGTATATGGCTCTTGCAGAGGCAGTATGAATTGGATATGCTGTCCAAATATGGGATGACAGGCTGTAAGCCTATTTCAGTTCCTTTGAAGCAGAATGTGAAGCTGAGCGCAGATGCAGGTGAGCTTCTGGAAGACCCTACTATGTACAGACACATAGTAGGAAGTTTGATTTATATGACTATTACCAAGCCAGATTTGAGCTATGCTGTTGGATTGGTAAGTCAGTTTATGCAGGCTCCAAGGAAACCGCATTTGGATGTGGCTAGACGCATACTCAGGTATGTAAAGTCCACATTGCAGTATGGACTACTTTATGAGACTGGGATTCAGATACAGTTGCATGGATACACTGATGCTAATTGGGCTGGTAGTATTTCTGATAGACGATCTACTAGTTGATATGTGTTCTCTTTTGGAAGTGCTGCAGTCACTTGGAGCAGCAAGAAACAGCTTATAGTTGCCTTGTCGAGCACAGAGGCTGAGTACAAGGGTGCAGCAATGGCTGCATGTGAGGTAGCTTGGTTGCATAAGCTACTTTATGATATGCATCAGCCTACAGATGGGCCAGTTGTCATTTATTGTGACAACATGAGTAGTATACACTTGGCAAATAACCCAGTCTATCATGCTAGAACAAAGCACATTGAGGTGCATTATCACTATGTGTGGGAGAGGGTTTTACTAGGTCTTATTGATCTAGTTTATGTCAACACAGAGGATCAGGTAGCTGACATATTGACGAAGGCATTGGGCGCAAAGAAGCTGCGCAAGTTCAGAGACCTGCTTGATGTGCAGGAATTGGGATTGAGCTCGAGGGGGAGTGTTGAGATATCGAGCTCCACTCGTGATATGCCAGGGTGACCGTTGTGCATTTATGTCACCGACTTGTTAGTTGTAGATGCGGTTGGTACACCGCCCATGAATAATAGCTAGATGACAGTTATCCTTATCTACTCTAGTTCGTGGCTCAGTTAGTATGCCACCTTAGTTAGTTGAGTTTGGTTTGAGACCCATATATAGGGTTCTTCTATTTCTATGTACTAGAGTTCTTTTTGGCTTACACAACTAAGAAGAGGAAAACTGTTTTCAGCCTCCACCTATGTGTGTATTCCCCCATTGTGCAAGCAAGAAAGCTACAAGTGAGGCTCCTTCCTTCTCTCCCATAATCTTGACATTAGTTGGTTCTATCCCTTGCTTGGGTCCTGAATGGTTTGCATGCTCTATCAATTCACTCAACTACTTGGCTCAAGGCCTTAGCACTTAGTCCCAAAGCCCTATTTGTGCATTTGAATGCTCAAACCAACTTTGTTTTGTCGATCAAGTGTGTGGTGCAACACAAGTACTCTCCTGAAAGGATTTAGGCTATTCATGCCGAGAGAGCTACTCAATGCTATGCCCAACTCATGGGGCTATGCCTTTGGGGAAAGTCACTTAACAATTCCAAGTTACTAAAGTTAGTGAAACTCACTTTTTAGTTCAAAAAAAACAAGGTTTGAATGGGTCTTGGCTAGTGAGCTTGTGGAGGGTTTGTCAAGTTAGTGAAACTCACTTTTTAGTTCAAATGAGACAAGATCTCAATGGGTCTTGGCTAGTGAGCTTCTAGAGGGTTTTTCAAGTTGATTTGTTGTGCATGTCAATAATAACTCTTAGTCCAAGCTTTAATCATGCTGTTGGCTAGGGTGGTGGCTCATCTTGTGGTCCATGTCTTGATGTACTCCCAATTATCCTTGCAAATTGCTTGAATTTGACCACAATCCTTGGCTCTCAATTGATTGTCCCAGCTTTAGGGTAGGTCACTCATACCTTGGTGCCGAGGTAAATGTGTGCGATGAGATCCCAAGGTGCCCTAAATTTCATGTGTTGTGCCTAATTTATGTGAGTTACACATATGGTGTGAGGGTCCACTAGACTAACCACGAGGGCTTGATGACTCTAATGCCTAGGTTTAGTAGTTCTAACTACCATATGCATGGTGAATGAGGTTATATGCCCTTAAGGTAGGATATTATGTTCCTATGCAAATGAGCTTTAAGTTCCTAAACAAAGCTTTTGAGAATGTCTTAAGGTGGCCCATGACTTAATGCCTAGGATTTTGAGTGCACAATATGCATTAAATAACTTAAAAAAAGCTACCTTCACTATATGACTTATGTGACA
This sequence comes from Lygodium microphyllum, assembly GCF_053477565.2. NCBI lineage: Eukaryota > Viridiplantae > Streptophyta > Polypodiopsida > Schizaeales > Lygodiaceae > Lygodium > Lygodium microphyllum. Next base: position 103,725,823 of record NC_141135.1, read on the forward strand.
TGTTGTATGCATCAATGTGCCTAGGTTAGAGTGCAGATGGAAGATGTGCAAATTCTAAGTGTGTGTCTAACTCTCACAATGTTGGGTGGTTGCACTAGGAAAAATAATACCTAGGCTAGTATGTGTGCCACAATGCAACTACCTGATGTGCACTTGGGATTACCTATTGTTGATCCCTATGCAAGAGTGGCCTACCCTCTTTAGGTGCAAAAGTTGTGTGCTCTCTTGTGTCCAATTGGTTCCAACCTAATGTGTGCATTGGCATTACCCTTCATTCTTTGACCATATACCCTAGGTTTCCTAAAGTTATGCCCCTATTGCACAAGTCTATTGGGTGTGCCTAACTAATGCAAAGTTGTTTGATGTGTTAAAAGAGCCTATAAAGTGTGGGTGAGTTATATGTGCATGAGTGATGTTCATTGTGATGAGCTTGAGTGGTCCCAACAAGTGAACAAGTGATGATATGTACAACCTAAGAGTGTAAGAGCTAAATAGATGGTATTTTGGGGATATTTGCAAGTGCCTAGGCATTAAGTCTAGATGTGACTAGGCTAGGTGTGTGAGTGTAAAGTGGGTCCTAGTGAATATGATGTGCTCAAGAGACCTAGTGTATGTATGCCTTAGGTGAGGCATGTTTGCATCTAAGGGTAAGATTTGTACATGCTTAAAGGTGGTGATTTTTATGCACTAGAATGGTGTAGTTGATTGTCATGGTATAAATTTCTTTACCAAGGTTTAGTGTGGCCTATGGTGCTATCTATGATGGTTGAATTTTGCATTGCTTTGCTAATCCTCCAAAATATAGGATTGCACACTTATGTTGTTAACTAAGGGGAACTAAACTTGAATGGTTACTCCATAGGTAGTGGTAGTCAAGCATATGGGAGCAAGCTTAGCTTGCAAATGATAATATAAAAAAAGAGTGCAATCATAAAACAATTGGAAAACACTAATGTTGCACATTGTAGATGACAATGCCTAATTTTATATAATACAATTCAAAAATTATATTCCCCATTCAATCCAACACATTATGTTTCTGCTTGACTTGCATCCTTCTTTGCCATTTACCTTATGGATAGGAAATTCCCAAACTTTCCTAGTAGCATCATCAATGAAAGTTACAAAGTAAGATGCTCCACCTAAAGAGGCCATAGGCATAGGCCGACATGCAACACCATGTACTAATTCCAATGGTTTTGATTTTTTGGTATCAAGACCTCTCTTATGTGACATTCTAGTTCATTTTTTGATACATATAATGCTCCCAAATTTAAGATTAGAAAATTTAAAAGAAGAATGATATTGGAAATGAGAAATAAGTTGTATTTCCATGATTAACATATGGACTAAATGCAACACAAAAGTGATACAAATGGCTATTCACAAATAGCTACAATATCTTCCAAGCATGCTTACATTAGGAAGTTTTGAGGTCTTGAAACAACCTTATAAGAAATTCTAGAAAGGGAAAAATTTTGGAAAAAACATTATTTTGTGACTTTTGAAAAAAATGTGTTTTTAGTAAAAATCATATCTAAAATTATGAAATGTCATTATCATAACATTGTTGTGGCTTACATCAAACTAGGAAATCTAGGCCTCCGTAAAGGTGATAATGATTGGTCTAATAAAGATCTTAACTTTTCACCATAAAAATAAAAATATAAAATTTTTATATTTTTAAAATATTTATTTCCTCTTTCCATCCTAACTGCCTTCTTCTTTTTTTCTCCTCCTTGCTAGTTTCTTCTTTTTCGAATTCACACAATTTTCTCATACTAATGTTCAAATCACATCCTTAGCTACTATGGATTGTCTTTGTATTACTAGTTTAAAAAATCTTTATCATCTTCATATTAAGCTAGAAAGTAAGTATAAATCAATTAAGAAAAGAATAAAATTCAACACAATTTCAAAGTCCATGAAGCATGTGTTGAAATTTGTAGGAAAGAAAAATCTTGATCTTTGGTTAGATGGAAAGTTACATCCCAAATAAAAAGCAACATACTTCCTTTCTACAATAGCTCTTTGTTGATGAGGTTTATTGGTGATAATTATAATTTTTTTTAAGGGTATACACTTAATCTTGTTATAGAGAAGGATGTTGTGAGATCGTAGAATCACTTATTAACAAAACATAGAGATGAGTTGTTGTAGAAAATACATGATTTTAATAAAAATTCATTCATTGGAGATATGTATGAAAGCATATCAAAATAAATAAGTAACCTAATTTAGGCCTTCAAAGCCAATAAAGAACTCTCAAGAACATTGAAAATCTCAAACAAGGAGGAGGTGGCTACACTAAAAGAATCCAAGCAATAAGGTATTTTTTCTTACTTGAGAAATATTGAATATGGATTTGTTTAGAATTACATTTGATTTGTGATATTATTTAAGTTTCTTCTTCAATTAAATGTATGTGAGAGAGGGGGTTCAAAAGCATCTCAACTTTTTGCCTTCAATAGTCCCAAAGGATATTCTTAATAGAAAGAAATTCAAAAAACCAAAGAGAAAATACTTAGATACTTTCACTAAGCATAATTCTTTGGATAGTGAGCATATGTAAAATACTCTAGATAATATTGGTATGAGTTGAGATGCATATACATAAAAATTTTAACTAATGCAATCAAATATTAGACAACATCAAGCGAGTTGAGCCAAATGCACCAATAGTTGGGACTTTAGATGCGAACTTCTATTGTTTCAGAAGCTATAATTCACTTCCGTGATAATTTTGCACCTTGTCTCCCAACACTCCACTCTACACTAACCAAGCATCCTTCTCTAGAAACTAAGAAATCAAGAATGCAAGACTAGCTTACTCACCAACTTACCTTCCCACATTGAAGTATGAAAGCTTGAAGGCTCAAAGATGGTTCCATAACCATAATCAACATGATCCAATGCCGTCACTCCTTTATATCCACAAGTAAGCACACCAACGAGTTGAGAAGCTAGTAGAGAAGAAGAACAAGAGAAAGAATATGATCAAGAGCTATACCTTCCCTTAGTCCCTCACTCAACACACCTCTCACACACTCTCTCTCATTCACTCTTAACAATGAAGTTCAAAAAAAGAAATCATTTCAGAAGGATAGAATTTCTTTATATTAAATTTTCAAAGAAGGTTACATCATGATAGAGTTTTCCGAATGAACTTAAGGAATCTAACCATGGATTTTAGATATATCTATTGACTCCTAATTCTTAATTGCTAGAATGGTAACCAATTTCATATTCAATGGATAGACAAAATATTTTTTTTTGTTGTAGGGGATACATACATGGTTTATTTTGGGATGGCTGGTTATTTGGGAGAGAAGATTTCCCTAATACAATCTAGACATGGCATTTGGATACATCCATTGGGTAATAATCAGGCTTTGAAGAATGGATATGCAAAAATTGATACTTTAAAGGAAGATCAAGAAGTCTATCTTTGATGTAATTGCGGCGTTTAGAGTGGCCAACAACTATGATTCGGTCTGCTGGGATGACCTTTGTCGCTTCCTCGTAAATATATCAATTTAGTTTAGCCTCTCGGTCTCTAGTGAATAAAGTTGAATTCACTCTAGCTTCATGGAATAAATAAACCTTCATGACTTTAAGGTTTTCCATCCATCTTATCCTCTCCAAATTGGTCCGAAGGAAGGCAAGACTATTTACATCGATATAACAAATTCCACCACTTATCATCCAACATCTTTCTCGATATAGTGGAGAAGGATCGTAGATGCGATCCGGAATCTGCATTACTTGCATTCTCCACTCATAATCTGTAGAATGCATTGCCAATGTAAACATTGCTTGGAAGACTAGGAATTGCTTCCAACCTTTGTCTCTCTGTGGTATGATTTTTAAAAAAACACATATCAACAAGAGAAAGGGGAAAAAATCTCACATCTCAAGTTACATTTACCAAGTTTTTTTTAAAAAAAATTCGCTCTGATACCACTTGTAACATACCCACCCTGATTTCTTGATGGATAACGTTTTAGTAGTTGCCCAGAGTTTACCTTCTAGCCTTCACTATCCGTACTCTAATCAGAATGACCGGATTTTGTAACGGCTAGTTAACCCTAGGGCATCCTGCCGTTACCCATGGAGGACTGACCTGAAGGTTCCTAATTGACCTAACAGTCACCTATCAACAACTAACTCACATCCAAAGGTCTCTTTTGAGAGGCTTCTTGTCTGGATGGAGCAACTACCATCACCCTTGGTTCATGGAGTACAACACTTTTTTCCAGTAGCAAACTAAGGATTTATGAAATCCCTCATAGTGCTCTAGGACACAGTCATTGTACCTTTTTCCTAATATAATTTACAGCTCGGATTTTGAGACCAAACCCTAAGTAAGTCAGCGAATCGGCCCTTCCTAGAGTTTCTTTCTAGTGTTTGTTTTTGGGGAAACCTCTCGACTAACTAAGACCACCTTGCCAAAGGACTGGATTCGTCGAGAATCCATCCACCCGCTTCCCTCTATAGAAGTTCTTAGTTATCTAATTACCTACCACATTATGTAAAACATATAAAAAATAGCTTCATTAATTAAAATCCTTTTATGCATAGTTATTCGTTTACATAATTTACTCACGAACATACAATCATAATAAAACAATTTCATTGATTATATTCCATAATGTGTGTTCTCCCATCCATACAGGAGAAAAATTACAATTTCACATGCTGCCTCATCCTCCGCATATGCATGTCACCAAGATCAAATCCACCTATAGCTAGCGTTTATAGGTGTCCCAAGTAGAACTCGAGCCATATAGGGGACCAATTAGTTCCTAGGTGTGAAAAGGGGTTTACTAGCTAGAGCCCCCTTGGCACCCTATCTACCTCCTACTTAATACAATCCTTACTGGGAGACCTCTCGCCATCGGAGGTGGGTCAATGCTTCTGCAGTGCTAAAAACATCCCCTCTTGGTATGGAGATTCAACACCTATCCTTGGGGGAGGTATAGGGCTCCTCAATTTTTATCTGTTCCAATACTTAATTCAATCACGATCTGATCTAGAAGATCACAAATAAGATTCATGTCTGCAAGCAGTTATGACTTCAATCGATCATGCAACTTTCAAGTGATGCTTAATTCTAGTAGCAATTGACACTTGAGTTTCACGTAATCAAATCTTCCCCTTGGAATTTAACTTAGAGTATCTAGATTTTTGGGTCTCTAACTTCCCAGTTCTTCTAACCAAGTTTCTTGGCCTTAAGTCAGTATTTCTCAAGAGACTTATCTTATTCGGATAGAACTTTTTTAGAAAAACATGTGGTATCGCAATTGGTGAATGGTTGTTATTCGCACCTGTGACTCCATTAGTGACTCCCATGCTCGCAACTCCAACTATTGCTTCCACGATAGTAGGGTCATTCACAATTTCTGCTTTTGAATTTTTTTTTCAGGGCCATGACGGAAATATGATTCATAGAAGAAGAAGAAGAAGAACACAACAATAATACCACTTGGCAAGGGTGTAAGACTCTCGATGATAATGATGGATATTGTGGGATTCAATGATGTAGGCCTCGCAGATGATTCTTCTTGTCTCATGGAGAGCAATACTTCACTCTGTCTAGTAGACGGATAGAGACTAGAGTAGAGATATGATAGAATAGGATAGAGTTCTTTAGTGTCTTCTCTTCTCAGATCAAAGTAGAAGAGGATGAGAGACCTTCAGTATATCCCCTTCCTTGGGTTGAACGGATTGATGTCTCTTCCTCTCGTGGAATAGAGTCTCCTCCTTCTTGATTAGCATCTTGTCCAGTCAAGATTGCTCTTGTCACTCCTTGTGGTAATCTCCAAGCCCTCAATTTATAGTTTTGCAAGGGGGTTAGAAGAGAGGACACTCTATTTGAGTGTTTTTCGATGACATCATCGATGACAAAGAGAGAACGCTTTCTTTTAGTGCTTTTGATGACATCATTGATGACGTTAGAGAGGGAGATCATTTTTTGTAGCGTGAAGATAAAAATTTACAAATCTATCAACGAGCACCACACGGTGTGTCATCGAGCGACCGTCACTCCAAGGCTCATGACCAAGGCATAGACCTTGGCATCTTGGCTTTGGCATCTGGGCCTTGGCATACTTGGCAACGGGCTACGAAGGCTTCGTTGGTGCCATTGGCTATGCGTTAGAAGCTCCTAGTAGCTTGTTGGAAAATCTTCCCGGGAGGTCACCCATCCCGACAATGTCGTCACCCAAGTGTGCTTAACTGCCAAGTGACTATCCATTAGGCTAGTTCTTTTTTTATTGTTCTATACTACAAACATAGAAGACCTCACATCTCAAGCTAAAATTACCAAGAGGTCAAAGGTAGATGTGGAATGTTGGAAACACTCGATGAAGAAGTAGTCCTAATGGAGAAATAAATGTTGTTGATGAAGAACTAAGACTGATAAAGATGATATGTCTAATGAAGGATGATGTGACAAGAAGCTTGTATTGAAGTCTATGATGCTCCTACTGATGGTGTAGATAATATCCAAAAATGAGACTCAATGATGGAAAATGATGGTAGCATAATGGATCAATGATAACTCTACTAAAGAAGAAATCATGGAATGGGGGAGGATGCAAAGGCCATTGATGGTGATGATTTTTAAGTTCTTCAAATGGTTCTTTATAAGAATCCTACAAGCCAACTTGTGCTCTCCCTAAGGGGTGTGTCTAACTTATTGGTGCAGTGATTTGTGCACATGTAAGTGCAATTAGGAGATGGGTAGACTAAGGTTGAAGTATCGTCCCATACATGAGGACCCGATTAATGAACTGTTATTGTGTGATGAAAAACTCACAGTGACAAGTCATTTGAGCAATCTGGGATATATTTCCCTTGATGTCCCATGAGATTTCATACTGAGTAAAGGGCTAGGGGATTAGAGAGATGGATCCAGCCAATTGAAGCCACCGGTAGACACAACTAACTTGAGGACCCCTAGGTAGTGCAGGGAAATGTGAGTGCACCTAACAAATCATGGAGATTTTGCTCTCTTTTTTTTGTTTTTTTTCTCTTTTCTTTTCAAGTAGATATATAAGTGATTCACTCCATGGGGAGGGGCTACATAGTGAGTGAAGGACACCCTTTGCTTGAAAGATATGGATTAAGAAAGGTTTAGAGGTAAATGGGTGATTCTAGATAGAAGGGGTGTGTACACTGGGCAGATTTGCTGCCCACTATATCTTCGAGAGTAAGGCTACATAGTAAGAAGGAAACAATATGGCTCAAAGAAGAAGTCTTGCCATAGCAATGTGGTCAATCCCTATGTTGATGTCTTCAGAATAGAGGTGGCAGGCCATCCTCATAGTAGGGAGAGTTGGTGGCTACTGTAAGAGCTTTGACTATGAGCTGAAGATAATTGCAAGTAACTATGAATGTAGAATATGGGAAATTTGAGTACAATTTAAGGAAACTGTCAAATGAGGGAAGCAAACCACACAACTGGAAGTGATAGATTCCACTCTCATGAAGAGCATTGATATTGGGAATTTTGGGAAAGTTATGTCTCCCATGCTTCTCAGCATCATAGTTTCTTCCATACCTTCTAAGCTAGGTAAGGGTAATGGAGAATAGTAGACGAAAAAATAATGGGCCATTTCATCTGTTTCAAGGATAGGATATCTCATTTCTGGTTAAAGCTTCCACACCTCTCACGGCTTCTTTGTGGGATACTCCCTCTTGTTCTTCTCATTGGGAATCTTACATGCTACTTTCAAAGTTGACCTATCCTGTTTCTTCGACCACTTCTGGGAAAATTTCTCTCCCACTTTGATGAGCTTTTGCACTGCACTAACTGGTAAGGGTGTTTTGAATTTGGCATCTTCATAGACATTTAAATAAAAGTGATGGTCCCCTCACTCTCTTGCTTCTCATGATAGGTCATAATGGGCTCATCCAGATCCTCTCTTTGTGACTCGACACAAGTTGCATGTCAATGGGATACTCTGGCACATCTTGAGGGGTAGCTCTCGAAGGACTTGAACCATCCTATTAAAGTGCTCTTGGACCTCAAGTGCTATGTTTGGTACTAGTGGTGGTTCCTAAGTTTTCTATGTAGCTCTCTCCTTTTTTTCAACAAAATCTTGGGGGTTCATATAATCAAAAGAAGGAACTATGTGTGGGAGCTTTCGCTCAACTGCCAAGACCCACGGACCGCTTATTGTTCAAGCGTTCCAAGCCGAGCACTAATGGCTATCTCTCACATAGCCGACGTGCCATCCATATCTACGGGTGTACTGAGCTTACCTCCATGCCGATCGAGTTACCTCCTCTCTCGTGCACTCCAGTAGCTCCACGATCCCAGTGCAAGCTTCAAGCAAGCTCCATCCTCAAGCTCCACGCTCCAAGCTCCATTGCCGCAAGCAAGACAAGAGAAGAGAAGAGAAGAGAAGAAGAGAGGAGAAGATGGAGAGCTTCTCCTTCCCAGTCCCTCACCCTCACACACTCACTCCCTCACACTCTCACACTCCCTCTCTCAAGCACAAGCTCAAGCAAGCAAGAAGAATAAGAAGAAGAAGAAGAGGAGAGCTACTTTTGGCCACACATTAGAATGAGCTTCTCATTCACTTTTCAACTTAATATACAAAACCCTAAATCCCTTTTGGGCGGTCATCTCCTTTTCCCCTTTTTTACATGGCCGGTCGTAGCCTAGGCCCTTTTTCCTATTGTCCTTCTATCTTCCTAGCTTCCTTTCCACTGCCCATCTACATTTACAAATCGCACACGTGAGAGCCTGGCGCTCCTTGAATTAAACCATGATGTGCTTGCTCTCTTTTACTAAAGTATTGACTTGCACTTTTCCTTGCACACCTTTCTCCCTTATTCAGGACTTTTCTCCTTGTGCGTCTTTGTCTTCCGTTTCTCTTTGCCTTGGCCTTTGTCTTTGTCTTCTGGTTTAGCTTTTCCGGATTTTCCACCTTCGTTCGTTTGAGGGTTAACATTACCCCCCTCCTAGATGAGTGCCAGTCCCATGGCACTCACCGTCGTAGGTAGCAGGCTTTAGCATGCATCGAGGACATGGGTGGCAAGGACGACTGTGGTTGCCATGGAAGAGTGTTGGTAGTGTTGGGGAGGAAGGTCGTTGGGGGCACGTTGGTGGTTTAGGTAGCTAGTGGTAGGGCTACTCTTTGTGGGGATTGCATTGATGGAGTACAAGTGGCGGTTTGTTAGGGGTTCTGGACATGATGATTCTTAGCAGGCTTGCAGGATGGTAAAGGATAGGAATTCAGAGCTGAGTGTCGATGAAGAGCGAACGACACTTTCGTTGGAGTCTTCAATACCTGCAATTGAAAACCTGTCCTAAGTGGTCTCTCCCTAGGGGTAGTGCTAGTCTTCTCTATCGTGCACAAGACATAGTTTAATTAGTTTGGGAGTCAGGTAGAGAACTCTAAGCAAGCTGAGAGTATTGTCCTGCACTTGAGGACCCAAATTGTGTATATATTTTGGTGCAGTTATTATGTGAGTGCTCGTGCATACTTAGATATTACATAGTTAGAAGACCGCGGGCTGGTTTCTCATAACGATGTGTGGATGAAGCAAAGTTGTCCATGTTGAGACGAAGTACACATGAAGGTGTACGTGACATCCTTTGAATTGTGACTGCACGACGTAACATAATTGAACATAGGGACACTGCACTATCGATAGCTAGTAGCTATTGGACATGTGTGATGAGGACAGTGTACTTTTCATGGCCATTCGTGCAGTGCTTACCTATTGCAATGGTATTAAGGCAGAGTGCAAGAGGGAATTGTGTGAATGGGTCAGGGTGACAAGTCTAACCATAGGCGAGACGAGCTCCCTAGGTATGTCCTGCCCTTGATGTTCCCTGAACCATTGTGGGTGATGCTAGGGGGCTAGGGGACTAGGGACGGAGCCAGCCGACCAAGGTCACTGGACGCACCTAATTTGAGGACCCCTAGGTGCTGTGTTGTGATCGTGGGTGCTTCTTTTCGTTCTTTTCTTTTGTTTTCTTTTCTTTTTTTTCCTTTTTTGTTTCTTTTTCTTATGCTTTTTTCTTTCTTTCTTTCTTTCTTTCTTTTTTTAATTTCTTAAAACTTGCCTGAGTACAACCATTGCAATATGTTGAGGCTGTCAGCCTTTCAATGGGTTGGGAAATGTTAAGCTTCGAAGGCTCAGGGAATGGATATTACAGTGATGATTGTGCCCTAGCCGCATTGTTAGAGAAGTAATTGTTGAGATGGGGAGATACACTTGCGATACTGCAAACCTCTTTGTGACACGCGATGTTGGTACAGTTGAGGTAACAACCGTCGTGAGCCCGCTGTAGAGCTTGACCCAGGAAGAGAGCATAGCCCATGACTATGCTTTGGTTCGTGTGATGTGGGCACTTGCAAGGGTGAGTGTTTGCGTTCGGCAGTGTGGCTTTGTCTCAGTTCTTTGTGAGGTTGGTGTTCTTGCGGTCCCTTGGGCATCGAACACGTTTGCACGAAGACCTGTGTCATCCTCCTGCATCCACTTGTCACTTCATGAGAGTATATGCAAGTCGCATGCGTCAAGTACAACGAACAAATGCAATCATGTCAAGATATAACTTTTTCAAAATCTTATGATGTTGATTGCGATGCCTATTCCAGTGCTTTGTTAAAGACGTGGAATAGATTAGCGTTAGGTAAGGGAAGTGTGTACAAGTGGGGAGCCTGCCCCTTAAATCATCAACAGACAAAAAGTTATGGCAGGATGGCTTGTTAAGTTGCTTGTATATCCTAGGGGCTACTTGATTTCCACGAGGCAGGGTGAGTCCAGGTGGTCAGAGGCGACTGAGGCTTTGTTGGTGAGGGGCTCCTGTGAGGTTGGGCAAGGAAGATATCGACCGAGACCTAAATGGTGTAGTCTCTGGCCACAACAGTTTCCAAATTGCTTTTGGAATAGTGCATCAAATTCTTCCTTGTCTCGAGCTACCCTTTCTGCCTTTGAGCACTTGGTGCTCGAGCGTCTGTTGGGGGACTTGCACAATCAGTGTTGCCACACCTTGTGTGCTTCTTTGAGCTTCTACTCCCCTGGCCTGGGGATTCTTTGGCCTACGTCTGGGGCAGTGTCGCTTGGGACCTCATTTCTTTGCATACCTTTTGAGGGTAGGCATGTAGCGCACAGGCAGAGGAGCTTGTGCTACATGTTCCCTTCGACAGCGGAGAGCGTCTTTGCAAGCCAGTTGCCCTGGGTGCTCCATGTCTTTCACGTAGGGGGACCTGCAAAATGCGAACCAAGGATTAGGCCTTGATATAGGATAAAACCATTCACATGAAAGGGATTATAATGTGGGTTATCAAGTGCATATGATGCGAAGGGGAGGGGTGAGGCATGCAGTGTTTGTTGTAGAGGGATGACCCCTATGATTATGTTCATCTGGCCTCTAGCCCTTAGCAGATCTTAGCTCATGCTAAGTTACATGGACTGGTTATCATGGAGTGGGGCAGGGCTCATCCTTGAAAGGATAGACCGGAAAGGGGGAAAGGTGTATAGAAAGGGACGATACCATATCTACACCATTAGAGATGTTGGTCAGGGCTTCCTATGGTGGTAATGAGGGTTGCATGCCCTCCACCTGGAGGTGGGAATGGTCACACAACTTCTAAATGTGTGGTGAGAGGAGGACCTGAGGAGCTTAGCCTATTGAACCCAACTCTTCTCCTTGCGCTTGACTATTATTGCTTGTGTGTGTTGATAGTGTCTATATAGGGTCACAAAAGTCATTGTTTATTTACATACATATCCATGAATCCATGTCACTTCACGAGGATAAAAGCCAATTGTAGAACTCCGGATTGTACTAGAGTGTGGCACACGCATCTAGTACTCGTGGCAGCTTACTCAATACTAATAGATATTTTTCAACATCGAGTAGCATGGAACCTTTTCCAAGTCTACTGGCAACATGTAACTCCTCCTCAGTGAGAACCTTATTAGACAAAGAGTTCTCTTGGCTAGTTTCAGCTAAGTCCATACCCTGAATGGCAGTCAGCACTCTAAGGGAAGTTGGTGCCCCATAGGTTGGGTCTCGTTGAGACCGCCATTTGGCCAATCGCTCCTTTGAGACCGTCATGATCTGGGCTCCTAGTTCAGCCATTGCAACGCGATTTTCACACCAGCGTTGTTCAAATTGACTTCAACCCTCTGATAGTTGCTTTAGTTGCTCTATCTCTAAGAGATTTGGTTGGCAGAGCACATCATTGAATGTGACAGTTAAGTGTAGTTCATCGGCTTCCTCGTCAGAGATGAGTTGCATGCCTTCATACAGGAGCCTGTTATAGTGCTCGTCAAGATGTTCTTGCTCTTCCCAGGATAAGGGAAATGGCAAGTATTCTTCGAGTTGCTCTTTAGGGAATGCGCCCATGTCTACCAGGACATAGACACATGTGAACACTTTGAGCTTAGCATCCAACTCAGTTAAGCACACTATGACACTTCTATGTTCAACGAGGGCTTGCTCGGTTGCCATCTCATGCAAGGTTCTAGGAGTTTTCTTGGGCTTTAGCGTAGCTGGGGGCTCAATCCTAGATGAGCAAGTTTGGCCAATGCTAGGATTTTTTATGCTCTTGGGGTTTTCATGTTTCTCCTGAGGCTTTGTCATTGCATCATGGTTCTCCTTGGATGTGACTGGTATAAATTTGTCACCTTGTTGTGACAACGTTGTATCCACTCTTAATTGGTCAATGCGAGTTCTATTGTCGGTGGATAGAGTGTTGCAAGCAGTTGTTGATGACTGCTTTGATTTTTTAGAGCACGCGGATGTGTCTGAGGTTTCACCGCTATTAGGAGAGGCATCATTTGGTTCAGTGGTGGATGGACTAGATCCTTTATTCCTCAGCTCTCCAGTGCTCTTCGTCTCAATGTTCTTGGGGTCCACAACCACCTGCAACTGCTGTTGTTTTCGTTGTTTTCTCCTCTTTTTCTTGGTCAGTGAAGGTGTATCTCTCAACGACTCAGGACCCTGAACCAGGTCAATCGTTGATGTGCTTGGTTGGGCCTCAACATTCTCTTTCTCTAGTGTGTCCTTATGGGACATAGCCGTGGCCTGCTGAATAGCCTTGGCAGGTTGTGAGGATACAACTGTCTTCCTTTTGGGAGAGTCTAGCTCTTTAGCCAATTCCCTTGTGTTTAACTCCTCCAGCCTAGGCTTTAGGCACTTTGGAAGTGCTGGAGTTGTCAAGGAAGTTGGTTGCGACACCTCCTTCACAGGTAAACTGCTAAGGATACGTTCCACAAGGGGCATTGTCACAGCCAAGGGCTGTGACTGCTGTGTTCCCTGATTGAAAATAGTTGCGACTAATCCAATGGGCTGGCTACCCTTGGTGGATTGCGGTGTCACATCCCTAGGGTGATCAGAAGTGGTCGTGTCTTTTTGATGGCTAGATTGGCCCATTGATGTTCTAGGGTCTCTGTTTCTCTCTGTTCGGGTATGGGCTTTTGGTTGCGCTTTTGCAAGTGAGAATCCATGCTCATGTAGAGCCATTACTACACTAGGGTTCAATTTGGAGGACCTGTCATGGCGCGCGTTTTCTCTCCAACCTACTTGGGGGAGGAGCGGAGGGGACAGAGCCCCCTTTGCGGGGGTCCAAGGGCGGCAGTCCCCCCCGGTGCGCAGGGCCGTTACAGTAAACGCCATGGGCAATTTGGAGGACCGTTTATAGACAAATCTTGAACTACTTGCTCTAAGTTTTAGCCCAGTAATGAATCTGTGATGTGCCTTTAGCTCTACATAGCCTTTGGGGTCAATTTCGAGGTTTAGATGCGTCAAAATTTGTGTTCTAGATACCTATCCAATTTTGACAATTTCCTGTCCGATTATTAGAATCGAACGTCCGATTTTGGGTTGGTCCGATCGGCCCAATGGTCAGATTTTGGTCACATGCGATTTCTGAAATCGGACGTCCGATTTTGATAGGTGTCCGATTTTGAGTGGTCCAATTCCTTGTGTCTGATTTCCAGGGTCCAAGTGTCTGATTTTCGAAATCGAACGGTTGATTGTCCGATCTGACAGGCAAAGGTGGTCTGACTCTGGGTGGTCCGACTCTAGGGTGGTCCGTTCTGGGTGGTCCGACTCTGGACTGCTGGTCCGATTCTGGGAATCGGATTGGAAAGGTGGTCCGATTTTTGGAGTCGGACGGTCCGACTCTAGAGATAGGGCAATCCTATTTTGGGACTCGAACCAACTGGTCCGACTGCACGGCCGATGGCCCGCAAGTTGCACGTGACGCTTTAGACTGACATCTACTTCACCAAATTGTGCCGAGCCACCTAATTAGATGCAAAGCCACTGAGGAAAACGCCTGGTATACCTAAAAATGGTGTGGCACTCGAATCGACCAGCATGCTGACGATCTCCCCGCAGCTCTCTCTCTCTCTCTCTCTCTCTCTCTCTCTCTCTCTCTCTCTCTCTCTCTCTCTCTCTCTCTCTCTCTCTCTCTCTCTCTCTCTCTCTCTCTCTCTCTCTCTCTCTCTCTCTCTCTCTCTCTCTCTCTCTCTCCCTGGCTCTCAAGCTCGCTCTCTTCTCAAAGGGCAGGATGTCAAATGTGGCATGTCCTGGTTCCCTGCTCTTATTGCCCCATTCCAGCATGCTGTGACCTCAAAGGTTAGTCCCTCATACTCTTCCAGCCAAAAATCTGGATATGTGTCCCTATTTCCCTGTTTCAGCTTGTTATACAGCAATAGAAAACCCTACTGTTTTCCTTCTTTTTTCCTATCCTAACCTTACCCTAATCAACAAAAATCAAAACCAGAAATGGAGATGAATGGTCCTACTCTAATATTCAACAACAAATCAAAAACCTACTTGTTAAGGAGATCGAATACCTCTTCAAACTCCCTCGCTTCTACCTATCTACCTCAAGCACCGGTTTGGGGAAAACCCTACTCCAATGCTCGATTCGAAGTGCGCAAGCGCTCAAGGCTTGAATCCGTAGGTCCCGGCAATGAAACCAAAATGTGGGAGCTTTCGTTCAACCGCCAAGACCCACGGACCGCTTATTGTTCAAGCATTCCAAGCCGAGCACTAATGGCTACCTCTCACATAGCCGACGCGCCATCCATATCTACAAGTGTAGTGAGCTTACCTCCATGCCGATCGAGTTACCTCCTCTCTCGCACACTCCGGTGGCTCCACGATCCAAGTGCAAGCTTCAAGCAAGCTCCCATCCTCAAGCTCCACGCTCCAAGCTCCATTGCCGTGAGCAAGACAAGAGAAGAGAAGAGGAGAAGAAGAGAGGAGAAGATGGAGAGCTTCTCCTTCCCGGTCCCTCACCCTCACACACTCACTCCCTCACACTCTCACACTCCCTCTCTCAAGCACAAGCTCAAGCAAGCAAGAAGAAGAAGAAGAAGAAGAAGAGGAGGAGAGCTACTTTTGGCCACACACAAGAATAAGCTTCTCATTCACTTTTCAACTTTATATACAAAACCCTAAATCCCTTTTGGGTTGTCATCTCCTTTTCCTCTTTTCTATATGGCCAGCTGTAGTCTAGGCCCTTTTTCCCATTGTCCTTCTATCTTCCTAGCTTCCTTTCCGCCGCCCGTCCACATTTATAAATTGCACGGGTGAGAGCCCGACGCTCCTTGAATTAAACCATGATGCGCTTGCACTCTTTTACTAACGTATTGACTTGCGCTTTTCCTTGCGCACCTTTCTCCCTTATTTAGGACTTTTCTCCTTGTGCGTCTTTGTCTTCCGTTTCTCTTTGCCTTGGCCTTTGTATTTGTCTTCTGCTTTAGCTTTTCCCAATTTTCCACCTTCGTTCATTTGAGGGTTAACACTATGTCCTCAAGAGACTCTACTATAATGGGCTCTTTAGTAAGTGACTCATGAGGTATGTCTCATGGCTAAATGGATGTTGGTTGCAATATTCCCACATCTCTCAATTCTTGATCATTATAGCGCATGCCATGCAAATGACCAATCATCTGGCTTTGAGTTTGGGTCCAAGGTGAATAATGTGAGTCCTTCCCTTGGGTCAAAAATGCCCAAGGCACATGTAGCAATTCCCAACCTAGATTTGAGTTCCTCCACATAATTTCTGCCTTTGGAAGATATAATGCAAATGGCCTCCTGCTGGTGCTGATAGAGCCTTTGCTATAGTGACAGTCCATGTTTAGATAGCTGCATGAAGCTTTAAACTGGTGTTCCTTATGAGGGAATTTGCCAAGTTTGTGAGTAGTTGCTTGTAATGAAGGAGACCTAGGAGAGAGAAGGAGAGAAGGGAGAGACTGCAAAGAGGAGAGAGAAAGAGGGTGACGAGGAGAGAGAAATACTAGGAGTAGAGAGAGAAAGGCAAGAAGAGGAGAGAGAAATGGCTGGCAACCATGGAATGACAGGGAAGAAGGTGAAGAAGGTGAAAGGACAGATGTATATTCAAAAAAAATGGTCCCTATGCAGTGTCCCTTATACCTTTTATACTTAGGTCAACTTGACCTAAGTATTTCCCTCCATTACAATCCATCCTCACTCAAAATGAAGTTTTTGTCCTCCAAAACAAAGATCGGACTTATTGGTATAGCCAAATAGTGGACTGCAGAGTACTACTCTGTACAGCATTACAAGTGGCAAAAGATAGTGGGGGGGGTTCTTGGCATAGACCCACTAAAAGATTGCCTAATATTCAAGAGTAGTACTAGTCTACGTAGAGGGTCAAGGTCAGCTTGTAGCCACCCGGATCAAAAGGGAAAGTGGCATCGCTGCCATGCATTGGATCAGCTTCCATAAGGTCAAAGTCAAGTACAGCTGGAAGCATGATCAGCATGGTGGTATTCGCTAGCTCTTCCATAAACCTCTCAGGCATCACCATGCTCTGTATGACTAAAGCATATGAGGCTGAAGTCACCATTGCATGGACTGCATCAGCCCCTAAGTGTTGCATATTCATGGACCCTGCATTCTTAGTGATGTCCAAGCATTTAAACTACAGGTCTGTGGACTGACGGGGCTCCCACATGGGGTCATGATCATCCAAATCCACATGCTGAGGTTCTTGTTGTGTACCCATACCAAAATGGTCTTCAACAAGATCTTCTCCATCCTTTGCATCATAATACTCTAATACCAAGAGTATTTTGGCAGTCTTTGCCCTGCATGTGGCTTGATGATTACAAGATATTGGCTTAGCACATCGATAGCATAATCCCACAGCATGCAATTCCCATATCGTATCACTAGTAAGGTGTCTAATGCGTTTAGCCTTACATAGCAATTTACACACCTACTCATCACCATTGGTCAGCTCAGTAATAGTTCTGACATGTTGATCATAGTCATCTTGCTGCTCATGTACAACAGATGGCTGTCCATGCTCATGACCATAATGCTCATGCTGTCCATATGGATGGTCATACCAATGTGGCTGCTGCTCATAATGATATTCATGTTGTCCATATTGCATATGGTGATAATAGCCTTGTTGCGCATTAGAGGGACAATTTGGTTGAGCATATGCATTTGCTTCCACTGATGTTTGCTACTCACATACATAAGCATGCTGCTCATATACAATAGATGGATGTCCATATGGATGGTCGTAGTAATGTGGCTGCTGCTCATAATGATACTCATGCTGTCCATACTACATGTGGTGATAATAGCCCTACTGCGCATCACACACATAACCGTCATAAGCATATTGCCTTTGATCATTGATCCCACAGAATTGGTCGTGCTGTCCATAATCTCTATGAGAATACATGTCACGAAAATGTTCATGCTGCTGCCCAAATACATCTATTTGTTGTTGCCTACTACCAAAACTTTGGTCATATTGTTGCCCATAAACATGCTGCCCAAGATTGCATGATGACTGTCCAACATGACTACAATGGTGTCCTTGCATCCTAGGCTGACCATAAGTATGATGATTGGCAAGTCCATGAGCATAGGTATCGGCATGATGTCGGTCATAATCACTTGCTTGCCGCTCCTGCATTGCATCAGGATCTCCATGAGGCAATTGCCCATATGGTTGCGTGGCATAGGAATCTCCATATGCATGCTGCTGATAGGAACCATGTTGTTGTGCATAGGGACAATGTGGTTGAGTATATGCATACATGTTGCCTACTAATGTTGCTCACTGTTGCTTTAAACCTCAGACCACGTAAGCAATTGTTGCCCACTATTGCTTCAAGCCTCAGAATTGCTGCTCACTGCTGCTGCAAATTTCAGACCACTTAAGCAAATGTTGCTCACTATTCAGGGCTCACAAACATATTCACCACTACTGTTTGCATTCAGAGAAACTTCATTCAATGATGACAATTGAGATGCAATCACTGATTATTTTGCAAGTGCATACAACACACTGTTATTGTCAGAATAGAGTGTTTATGGATCAAGCATCAGTATTCACTATTTGACTCTGCTATTCTTATTCTGCAGGCTGCTGCTGTAACTAATGTGTCCAGCAACCAACGTGCAATCTACTTCAGATCTATCAATCTCCCTAAATATTCATACAGAGACTTCAAAGAATGCCTCTAAATGTTGTAACTGATGTGTCTACATATATGAACTAAATGCTATTCACACAAAGCCTTCGGTTCCAACAACCAACCTGCAATCTACTTCAGATCTGTCAATCTCCTTGAGTGATGTAAAGAGACTGTCAAGAAACCTTAAAGCTTTGCAGATTTGACTACTGAGATTCACCTTCTTTCCAGTAAAACCATCATTCTTGCATTACTCTTAGTCCTCCAACTATGCCTCATGCATGTCCTTTTCTGATAGCATCTCAAGGTCTATCATGCGATCAATAGTTGTATTCAAGCTTGATCAACCTATTCAAAGGTGACCACTACTAAAGGTCATGCTCAGATAAACCAGGTTTGGTCATACACAACCAATGCATCACAAGCTTAACATTGTGCCAAATCAGTTTTAAATTGAACATCAAGACCCTCACTCAAAGGAGCAGGAATGTGCTTTCCACAGCCCTCAGGAAGGTAGTGGATTATCTACAGAACGAGGTGAGCATCTTGATCGCAATTCAAGCACAATGTCATCCCCTCCTGATGCCAAGTTTTCTTGTCCAGCACCAGAAGGTAAGAAGGCTGGAATTATATATCTCAAAGCTCCCAATCCGAGAGACACAGCTTGCTCTCAATCCTCTCTGCTAGAGAAGCATCCAGTTTCAAACATCTCTGTGCCCTCCCTCAACACCAGGAGACCAGATCCTAGTATGACTGGCTCTGAATGTGAACAATCTACACACAGGGGAATCTCTCATCAATTACATTGTACCATTGAAACAGGCGGTGAAAGCTTTGCAAGGGATAATAGTTATTTTCTCCATCGAGCAAGTCCTCAGAAAAGCCCGAGTAAGACCAGAGCATCTCCATCACGATTTTCTATTGATGATGCCCTAGAAGTAGCTAGACAAGTCTCAATAGAGGTTGAACAGGAGATGGTAAGTTATTAAAAATATTCATCAGGCAAAGGAACTAATAGGAACTCTTCTCTGACTTGTAGAGCCAGTGACAGTGACAGAGATGGACCTCCTTATGTTAAAGTTGAGAGATGTGCAGATCCAGTTTCCTCTGAAGCACATGCAAGTGTTCTCTCTTCACGCAATGCTGGCCATGAGAATCCCCAAAACAACCCTCTCTTAATGAGAGAACTTTGTAAACAACAAGCTAAAAGTACTGGTGGAAGTATTGTTTCTTGTGGAGAAGAGGCTCCATTAAAACCTTGTCACAAAGAGCAAGTATTATATAACTTCAGAGGAGGATGCTTTAACTCCTCCAATTTTCAAGAGTGTCACTCCCACTATTGATAAGCATCCAATCCCTCCCATGCAGCCCACACAGTCTCCAGATTCTATCAAATGAGGAGTGAGAGCTCCACTGCCAATCAATGGTCAATGCTTTGCCGCTCCATGTAATTTTGTCAAGGATAGGAGGAAATGCAAGCCTTGAGGGGTCTTGACTATGGATGCAGGCATGGAGGCGCAAAGCTCTGCTGAATCTGAAAAAGAGATCCAAATCTCAGTACGCAGATGCCATTTCCTGCTGTTGCTTCTGTGGAGTGGATGATTGATGAGAACAATTGCCAAGCCACTTCTCCTCAGAAAGTAGTAAAAAGTGGGGAACCATAACCTATTCCTCCACCAAAGGGGCTGCTGAGGCCATTTCACTTTTGAATGGCACAAAAGTAGGAAGATGTTGCATACAAGTACAGCCTGCAATCATGTCCAGTTCAAGTGACAGGTCTGGAGGCTAACTGTAATTCTTCCAAGCCTCAGGAGCCTGGTGCTAAAGAGGAAAATCATCGTCTTTGAAAATGGCCATCTTGAGGGTCCAGTTGATGCCTTTGCCACACTGTTGAAATCTGCTAAGCAGAAAAGCACGTCACCGTTGCATGTTGCAAAGATTGTTGCTGGGTGCTAGTGTTAATGGCACAGTGGTGCTTGTGCCTATTTCTACTTTGGCACCTCTGGATCTTGTACCAGATCTTTCCATTGTACTAGAGCACTGCTGCTACCAATAGACCGGAGCCTCCACCCTAATTTCCTTCCTTTCCGAGCTCAAGCAATGCCCTCACACCCAAAATGGCTCCACGCATGATCTGAGAGAGCTACTGCAGCTCAACAAACACCATGAGTGTGCTTCTTTTATGGTTGCTATCAATCAAGCTGCTCTGACAGACCTTAGATTTCAATCAAAAATTGCCTCAAGAAAGGTTACTCGGTGGTCAGCATTCGCAAACAAGAATCAGTCAATGTACACCCTAGGAGAAACACATTCTCTCAATGAAATGATCTGTGCCAAGCTTTGTTCATCAATCCCTTCTTCTTCATCATCATCAAGGAGGTCGCCGATGATGCAGTTATGCGCTCCTCCTCTTCCAAATTGATACCTATAGAGTCACTTCCTATGGATGTAGTGAAAATAATCCTGTCTCATGTGGCCTCTGCTCATGATGTTGTCTCTACATCTGCAACGTGCAGGAGATGGCGAGAGGTTGCAACATGCCACTTGAACAAATTGGTTTTTGCTTATTCAAACTGACCTGCCTTCAGGGACCTTACAGTGGGTCAATGTGAGATTCTTATGACAGAGACAATAATGCGGACAAAATGCTTGCATGAGCTGTCAATATTCATGGATAAGTCAAAAGAGTTTTCTGCAGCTCTGGTGATCTCATGGCTTATGCACACAAAGGATACGCTCAGATCTCTGACATTTATGAAACCAATCAAGCCAAAGGTGAACATACTGGAGAAATGTAGAGCACAGAAGCTGGAAACTTTGGTTTGGGGATTCGCACATGTACTAGCAGTTGATCCATCGATTCATAAGTTTCCTTCTCTTGTGTCACTTACTCTTACTGATCGGGCTGTTCTATCTACTCTGGACCTCAACCTACTACTTGATGTCTGTCCCAGGTTGGAATACCTATCTTTGGTTAACACTGACATCACATTCTCGAATGCACAATCTACCATTGAGTTGAGCAGTGCATCTTCGAAGACCTTGAATATCGAGGGACTGAATGTTGATAGTATCCTTTTGGAGTCAGATAAGCTGGAAGGCCTTGTTTTGAGAGATTCAACCTTTGAGCAGTTTGAGCTTGTGAGCAAGGGAAGTTTGCGACGCTTAAGAATCGAGGATGTGATGCATTTGTTCTCTGTTCGTTTAGACAACCCTCTACAATCTCGATCGATCCCTCGCCCGACAGCAAATTGTGCATAAGGTATGAGACTGCACCTAAGGATGCGGAAGCTTACTACAAGTCCGAAAGTGCTTGTGACTTGCACCTAGTAGATGGTACTATTGTTGAGATATCGAGCTCCACTCGTGATACGCCAGGGTGACCGTTGTATATTTATGTCACCGACTTGTCAGTTGCAGACGCGGTTGGTACACCGCCCATGAATAATAGCTACATGATAGCTATCCTTATCTACTCTAGTTCGTGGCTCAGTTAGTATGCCACCTTAGTTAGTTGAGTTTGGTTTGAGACCCATATATAGGGTTCTTCTATTTCTTTGTACTTGAGTTCTTTTGGCTTACACAACTAAGAAGAGGAAAACTGTTTTCAGCCTCCACCCTTGTGTGTCTTCCCCCATTGTGCAAGCAAGAAAGCTTCAAGTGAGACTCCTTCCTTCTCTCCCACAATCTTGACATGGTATCAGAGCCTTGTTCGTGGTAAGGAGCTCAAGAAAGCAAGCCAAGCTCGCGGTGGTCTGGTAAGAGGAGCAGTGTTGCTTTCATTTCCTGTTTTGGGAGCAGATCTCTGCAGGTAGCACAGCCGGAAATTGCAGGAGTGCATTGTCTCAGGTTGAGACGCCCTTCGCGGTGAAGCAAGAGGGCAGTATATGCTGCGGGAAAGGGCTTTAGCCCTTGGCGACCTTGTTTTTTTGATTTGAGGCCATTTCGGGGCCTGTTTTGCAGACGGAAGTTTTCTGCACGCACTCAAGAAAAGGCTCAGTTTTATGCTGTGCGACCACTGTTCTACAGGTCGGTGAAAAGTTACTGTAGAAATTGCATCGTATGCTTGTGCGCAGAGACATTGGGAGTTTCAGAATCATCCTTGGTTCCTGTTTATGCAAAATCGTCACTAGGAAGTGACTGTGTGGTCAAATACCACTTTCGCCAGTTTTGCAGATTTGCCCTTGTGAGGGTGAAGCTATGTTTTTTGCAGTGACAGAATTTCTTGCAGTATTCTGTAATGGCGTCTGATTCTCTTTCACAGATTGTCACTGAAAAGCTTGACAAGAACAACTTCCAGGCATGGAAGTTTAGAATGACGAATTTCCTTATGGGAAAAGGATATTGGGAATTTGTTGCAGGAAATGAAGAAGAACCAGTTCTTCCTGATGTTCCCAATCAACAACAAATGCAGGCATTCAAAGCATGGCATGAGAGAGCCAGGAAAGTTATGTACTGGCTGTCTATCAGCATTTCAGACTCTATGATTGTGCATATTCAGGATGCAAGTACGCCAAAGGAGGCATGGGATACTTTGTCAAAAATGTATAGCACAAATACGCAAGCCAGGAAAATGCAGCTCAAGCAAGAGTTGCATAATGTGCAAAGAGAAAGTATGAGCATCAACGACTACCACATGAAGGTGAAGAAGATTGCAGATGCACTTGCTTCCATTGGGTCGCCAGTGGAAGATGATGATTTAGTTTCCGTGACCTTGAATGGTCTAGGAAAGGATTATGCACAGTTTCGGACATCCATTTCAGTTCGTGAAAGATTTCCTGATTTTGAGGAGTTAATTGCTCTTCTAATTTCTGAGGAGCAGAGAAATGGTGGTGCATCTTCTTCAGGAGGAACTTCAAAAGAAGCTGTCTTCTACTCAAATGCTGGAAGAGGTAGAGGCAGAGGTAGAGGAGGCCGATTTGGAGGCCGTGGCAGAAATCAGAATATGCAGCAAACTCAAGAAAACCAGTCCTATGGAGGAGGACGTGGTAACTCTAGAGGCAGGGAGAGCCAAAGAGGTCGTGGTGGATGGCAAAGAGGCCAAAATGCAAACAGTAATGTTGAATGCTACTACTGTGGTAAAATGGGTCATATGGCTAAAGACTGCTATAAAAAGCAGAATGACATCATGAATGGAAAACTGCAACAAGGAAATTATGCATCCTCTAGTAGACAGGGTGATGACAGAAATGAGCATTTGTTCATGCTGCAGCACATGAACAATTCTGTGACAAGTGCAGAAGAAAGCAATGATGTATGGTATGTTGACTCAGGTGCATCAAACCACATGACAGGTCATGCAGAATGGATGGAGGATGCAAGGAAAATGGAAAAACCAGGATTTGTGGAGACTGGTGATGATACTGCACATCCTATTGTGCAGATTGGAAAAATTCCCTTGTCTATGCAGGGTGGGAAAAAGAAATACCTGTCCGATGTATTTCATGTCCCGAATATCACCAAGAATCTGGTTTCAGTTGGTCAAATGGTTGAACAGGGCTTGCAGGTCAGATTTAATCCTCATGGATGCTTTGTTGAGGATATGAAAAATAAAGGTCGCTTGATAGCAAAAGGAAAGAAGAAGGGCAGAATGTTTACATTGGATGCAGACATGTCTGAATTGAGTGCAGCAATGTTTGCACATGGGACCGGTGTAGTTGCAGATATTGATATCTGGCATAAACGCATTGGTCATGTTAATGTACAGCGACTTAAATCAATGCAGGCCCAAAATATTGTTGCAGGATTGCCCAAATTCAAGGTTGCAGAAATGCATAAGGTATGTGAAGCCTGTCAGTTTGGAAAACAGGCAAGGAAACCATTTCTTAGACATGTTCAAGAGAGTGAGAAGCCATTGGAATTAATTCACTCTGATGTGTGGACAACTAAAGCTGCATCTCTTGGAGGCTGTCATTATTTTGTCAGTTTTATTGATGACTATAGCAGAAAAGTTTGGGTGTATTTTATGAAAAAGAAAAGTGAAGTTTTTGGGCATTTCAAAACTCTTAAAGCTATGGTTGAAAAAGAAACAGGCTTGCAGATAAAATGCCTAAGGTCAGATGGAGGGGGAGAGTACCTCTCAAATGAGTTTGCAAAGTTCTTGCAGGAGCATGGCATAAAGCAGCAATATTCATGCAGTTATACCCCACAACAAAATGGAATTGCAGAAAGGAAAAACAGGCATATTGGAGAGGTATCTCGTGCCATGCTCAATGAAAAAGACTTGCCAGATTTTTATTGGGCTGAAGCAGTTGCTACAGCAATCTACATAATGAACAGGACTCCCACTGCAGCAATACATGGAATGACTCCAGAGGAGAGGTATACTGGTAGGAAACCAGATATTTCTCATTTGAAAATTTTTGGTTGCATTGCCTATGTACATGTGCCAGATGAGCTGAGATCCAAGTTGGATCCAAAAGCTGAGAAGTGCATCTTTATTGGTTACTCTCTGCAGCAAAAAGGGTATAGATGCTATAACCCTTCTACTCGTAAGTTTACAGTGAGCAGAGATGTTGTTTTTGATGAGATGAGTAGCTGGTATAAACCAGTAAATGTGATTGATGATGAAGATGCACAAAATGGTAATGCTACACAGAATTCACAGCAGCAGTCACAAAATATTAGTGGACCTGGAGCGTCCTCTAGCAGTGGTTCACATTCTTCGCCATGGACAGGCAGATTGAGATCAGGAGAATCTTCTCAAAGCAATGCAGATAGTGGTATGCAGGTATCACGAAAAGGAAAAGAGAAGGTTGATCAGCCCATGTTTGATGTGAATGCAGGTCACTCTTATGTGGATGGTGAATCCAGTGGCTCAGAACAGAGCATTGATGATGAGTTGGGTATTCCTTCTATTGTTACACCTGGAGTAAGGAAGACCAGGGATGTTTTGAGAGCACCTGGGAGTGAACCTACTTTGCGCAGGTCTACAAGAGCTAGGTATCCTGTGGATAGGCTGAAATATGATGGATTTACAGCCATTCACTATGCATATATGGTCAAAGTGATACAGGAACCAGAACCCACATCTTTTGAGCAAGCCATGGGAAAAGAAAAATGGGAGAAAGCCATGGATGAAGAAATGGATGCCTTGGAAGCAAATGCTACATGGGAGTTAGTACCTTTGCCTAAAGGTAAGAATGCAATTGGCTGTAAGTGGGTTTATAAGGTGAAGCACAATGCTGATGGTTCTGTGAACAGATACAAGGCAAGATTAGTAGTCAAGGGGTATGCACAAACATATGGCATTGACTATGAAGAAACATTTAGTCCGGTTGCAAGGATGGCAACCGTAAGAGCAGTCATTGCTATGGCTGCATCAAAGGGATGGTCTTTACATCAGATGGATGTAAAGAATGCCTTCTTGCATGGTGATTTGCAAGAAGAGGTTTATATGGAGCAGCCACCAGGTTATGTGCATGCTGTTCATCCTGAGTTTGTTTGCAGGTTGAAGAAAGCCTTGTATGGCTTGAAGCAAGCACCTAGAGCATGGTCTAACAAGATAGGACAATATCTTGTCACTATTGGCTTTCAGATTTCCAAGGCAGATTTCTCACTTTATGTGAGAAAAACAGAGAAAGGTATTATGCTGCTTGTCATTTATGTTGATGATTTGATTATGACAGGTGACAGTGATGAAGATATCCTTCATGTGAAAATGCTATTGAAGCAGAAGTTTGAGATGAAGGATTTGGGAGAGCTGCGTTATTTCTTGGGCATTGAGGTGATTAGATCACCAAGTGGGATACAGCTCTTGCAGAGGCAGTATGGATTGGACATGCTGTCCAAATATGGGATGACAGGCTGTAAGCCTATTTCAGTTCCTTTGGAGCAAAATGTGAAGCTGAGCACAGATGCAGGTGAGCTTCTAGAAGACCCTACTATGTACAGACGCATAGTAGGAAGTTTGATTTATATGACTATTACCAGGCCAGATTTGAGCTATGCTATTGGATTGGTAAGTCAGTTTATGCAGGCTCCAAGGAAACCACATTTGGATGCGGCTAGACGCATACTTAGGTATGTGAAGTCCACATTGCAGTATGGACTATTTTATGAGACTGGGGTTCAGATACAGTTGCATGGATACACTGATGCTGATTGGGCTGGTAGTATTTCTGATAGACGATCTACCAGTGGATATGTATTCTCTTTTGGGAGTGCTGCAGTCACTTGGAGCAGCAAGAAACAGCCTACAGTTGCCTTGTCGAGCACAGAGGCTGAGTACAGGGGTGCAGCAATGGCTGCATGTGAGGTAGCTTGGTTGCATAAGCTACTTTATGATATGCATCAGTCTACAGATGGGCCAGTTGTCATTTATTGTGACAACATGAGTAGTATACACTTGGCAAATAACCCAGTCTATCATGCTAGAACAAAGCACATTGAGGTGCATTATCACTATGTGCGAGAGAGGGTTTTACTAGGTCTTATTGATCTAGTTTATGTCAGCACAGAGGATCAGGTAGCTGACATATTCACGAAGGCATTGGGCGCAGAGAAGCTGCGCAAGTTCAGAGACCTGCTTGGTGTGCAGGAATTGGGATTGAGCTCGAGGGGGAGTGTTGAGATATCGAGCTCCACTCGTGATACGCCAGGGTGACCGTTGTATATTTATGTCACCGACTTGTCAGTTGCAGACGCGGTTGGTACACCGCCCATGAATAATAGCTACATGATAGCTATCCTTATCTACTCTAGTTCGTGGCTCAGTTAGTATGCCACCTTAGTTAGTTGAGTTTGGTTTGAGACCCATATATAGGGTTCTTCTATTTCTTTGTACTTGAGTTCTTTTGGCTTACACAACTAAGAAGAGGAAAACTGTTTTCAGCCTCCACCCTTGTGTGTCTTCCCCCATTGTGCAAGCAAGAAAGCTTCAAGTGAGACTCCTTCCTTCTCTCCCACAATCTTGACAACTATGTCACAAGTCCTTGAGGCCGATCTTCTTAAAACCATGAAAGCTTGAAGAGAAGCTTGAAAGTTGAAGAAGAAGAGGACTCACTTTTGGAGAGTAACCCCATTTAGACCTCTGTCAAGTCCTGTACTGACCTCCTTCACCCAAAACCCCTAAAATTTTACCTCAAAGTTGAAAACGAGCTGTCATTTTTGGTCTCCTTGCCTCCAGATTTAACTGAGCCTCCTGCCACAGCTTGTGTGGAGTCCAAGAAAGCTGCCAACACCTTGTGGTACTCCATTAATTTTCCTTACAGCTCCTGTACTTATTTGACTAGGGTTTTCTCTCTCTTTTTTGTGAAAACTAGAACTAGATGTGAGGAAGGAGAGAGAAGACCAGATCAAAGACCGAAGCTCTGATACCAACTGTAATGAAGGAGACCTAGGAGAGAGAAGGAGAGAAGGGAGTGACTGCAGAGAGGAGAGAGAAAGAGAGAGAAAGAGGGTGATGAGGAGAGAGAAAGACTAGGAGTAGAGAGAGAAATGCAAGAAGAGGAGAGAGAAATGGCTGGCAGCCATGGAAGGACAGGGAAGAAGGTGAAGAAGGTGAAAGGATAGATGTATATTCAAAAAAAATGGTCCCTATGTAGTGTCCCTTACACCTTTTATACTTAGGTCAACTTGACGTAAGTATTTCCCTCCATTACATTGCTGCAACATCTCCTCATAAGCTATGTTAGCTTTCTCCTCCACTTGATTAACAACAATAGTTAGACTCGTTTTGATTGTATCTTGCAATCTTGTGAAGGCTACCTTTATTGTGCTTAAGTTTGATATGCTTTTGATAATGCTTTAGTGAGAGCTATTATCCTTGCCTTTTCCTCCTCTAGCTCTCGACCATAAGATCTATGACTTGAGCACGGGTAATTTCTTTCCTTTTTCTCATAATTTTAACTTTTCTTCTTCCATACACAATACAATGTACACAAAGTATAGATAAGACACAACATAAATGAAAGTGGCATGCTAAGTCAAACAGTGCATAATTGACTATACTAATCAACTAGCACTATAATTATGCTAGATGTACATCGGTGCAACAAACTAAATATAATAAGTGATAAGTTAGTGGCCATGTGAGGATCATGATGACCACCGATGTTCTAATGTTTACACGTGTTGAACTTGCCATCTCAACACTTTCCCTAAGCCCAACTATATCTCTACAACTCCAAATAAGCTTAGCTCACCCAAATCCTTCATCTCTCAAACTTTTTCTTCACAAAATCCTTCACTTCAGCAATCCCATTATTACTGTCACCCTATAATAATCAAGTCATCCACATAGATAACTATAATGACCAAACATGAATCTCCCTTTCTCACATAAAGTGAGTGATCAACATCAAAAATATAAAAGCCAATATTGACAAGATACTCTCCGATCTCGTTAGACCAGGCTCTAGGTGCTTGCCTTAACCCATAGCGCACCTTCTTTAACTTGCATACATAAATCCTCATAACCTGTTGGCTGCTTCATATATACATGCTCTTGCAATTCACTATGCAAGAAGGCATTCTTGATATCCATTTGTTGCAAACTCTAACCTTTTGCTATTGCTAAAGCAATCATACATCTAGTAGTTGCCATCCTAGCAATTGGACTGAAGGTCTCTTCATAATCTATGCCATATGTTTGAGCATAGCCTTTTGCAACTAGCCTAGCCTTATACCTACTAATTGAACCATTTGTATCATGCTTGATTTTGTAAAACAACTTATAGCCAATAGCTTTCTTGCCCTTAGGAAAGGGTACCAAATCCCAAGTCTTATTGGCTTCTAATACAGCCATCTCCTCATCCACTGTTGTATCCCAATGAGAATGACCAACAACATCCTCAAAACAAGTGGGCTCAACATCCTCAACTATCTTCACCATACATATAAGCATAATGGTGAGTTGCATAACCTTCAAAACCAAATCTTTTAACAAGGTATTTGACCCTGCTAGACATTCATACTATTGGATCACTTAATGGAGCCTTTACATTACTATGTGCTCTCTGTACACCTAGTGTCTTGACCGAAAGAATACCAAACGCATCATCCAAACTCTTTGAATCACTAGAATCTCCATCAAATCCCAAATGATAGTACATGCATCATTACCATCCAATTCCTTCTTCTTTCCTTTGTCTTTACATGCAACACTTGTAGATCCACCTGAAGATGTGGGGCTACTCCTTAGTCTCCCAAAGCAAGGGCTAATGATTGTAGGTGTAGTACAAGATTATGTTTTTGGTCCACCAAGTCTATGTGATTCTTGCTTTTATTTTTGCATGTAGCTATCATGATCATTATTATCATCTAATACATCTCCAATAGATGCATACCAACTTCTCATCTAATAAAAAATAACATCCTTGCTCACTCTGAATTTATTTGTGATAGGGTGATAACAATGATACCCTTTTTGCTCTAAAGAGTATCCAATAAAAATATATTTTTTATTCTTTGGATCAAGCTTCTTTTGCAGATCATTTGGGACATGAACATATGCAATATAGCCAAACACTTTCAAGTGTGATACATCAGGCTTCTTGCTTGTATTGCATTCTTCGGGGATCGTCCCATGAATTGCAACTGTGGGAGTTTTGTTCATAATATAGATAGTGGTATGAAGAGATTCAGACCAAAAACAATTTGGCATATTATTTTCAACTACTATCAATGAATGTGCAATTTCTACAATATGCCTATTTTTTCTTTTTGCAACCTCATTTTTCTATGGGGTATACCTACAAGTAAACTGTCTCTTTATCCCATGAGACCTTAAGAAGCCCATTAGAGAGGTGCTCTCCCCCTCCGTATAATCTCAAGAACTTAACTTTCAAGCCTATTTCTATTTTAACAGTTGCCTTGAAAGATTTGAAGTGCTCAAATACATCACTCTTTTTCTTTATGAAATATCCCCACAACTTCCTTGAACAATCATCAATAAATATGACAAAGTATTTGCTTCCACCAAGAGATATATTTTGTGTAGGCCCCCAAATAGTTGTATGCATAATATCAAGTATATTTTTGCTCACATCTTTGTCATGTGAAAAGGGTTGTCTTACCTGCTTACCAAACAAGCATGCTTCACATACTTTATGAAATTCTGTAACTCTAAAAGCAGGCAACCTTGTAACCAATCCTTTGGACTGCATTAATTTCAGCCTTTACACATTTACATGTCCAATACGTTTATGCCATTGTCTGCAACCACTTATTTTCTTTTAGCATACATAGCAACATTCATTGTAAGAATTTCAACATCTAAACTGAACATGTGGCCAACTCTACTTCCTTTTGTGACATGCACTTATCATTAAAGTCTTCTACAATTATTTTTTTTGCATTAAATCAAAACTACAACCCTTACTCTATCATTTGGCCAATAGACACTAAATTCTTTGTGATTTATGGTACATGTAATAAATTTGGAAAACTCTTTGTTTGGCCATCATGCAAGGACAAGGGAACATTTTCAATGTGTGAAATTGGGTGGCATGAATCATCACCCATTTATGCATAACCTAGGTTTTGTAAGTCATACATCTCTTCAAACCATTCAATATGGTTGATCATATGATTAGATGCACAAGAATTTATATACCATATATCATCATGTGTCCCCTTTCCTGTAAACAACATTCATCATATGTTGCATAACAAACTCATGCTCATTTTTGTCTTCATTTTGTCATGAAGATGATACATAGTTTTCTTATTGCTGCAATTTACCACTGCGGATATCATTCTTCTTAGCATAACTGGAGCCCCAAGAGGAACACCAAGGAAAAGAAAATTTTCTTACAAGAAAATCTATCTTGTAACATCAACAAGCTTTTATTTCATTCTTTTGATCATCAAAACAAAGAAAACAGCAATTCTTCATGCAACATCATAGTAGATTTCTCCCATGAATTTGATAGAATCAACCATAATCTTCAACATCTTCACAAAATTCATCAATATAACAAAGAACACAAAAGAATACACCATCTTTGAATGGAAATCAATCACATATTATTCTTCTTCAATGTCTTCATAATTCTCTCTCTCAATCTCTCATATACAGTTACACGTATTACAGTAGGGTAGGAACAGAGGGACCTAAGATAGATCTTCTCTGATAGGCATCAAAAAAGGTGGAATGAAATGGATTATTTTTGGAAAGGTGAGCTAAGAGATCCACCCTCATTTGGTTAGTGCTCTGGACATATGTAGAAGCTATGTTTTGTCGTTGATTCAGGACCACAAAATCAATCATGGAGTGCCAGGAATTATCAGGGTAAGTAGCCACTTTTGAGGAGTAACTCTGGAACATGTCATCTATTCGCAACTCCAAATAGTTGACATATAAAACAGCTTGTAAAACCACATCTCCCACATACCAGGCCATATCCACTTCATCTGAAATCAACAAGTCTCCCCGTAGATACATATATGACATGAACATGGTATCTATCGTGACAGAATCTTCAAACACCATACGGACCACTTCTATCAGCAACTCAGGAGACCAAGCCCCACTCCAACCATCCTATGGAAGAGGAAGATCCATCGTTGAAAGCTTCATGTAAAAGGCCAACTTTTGTAATTGATAGTGGACAAAGAAAGAATGGTCCGGAGGAACATATTCCTGGAAATGCTCAAAGGTAGACCATAGCAGATCCATCCTGGACTGCAATCTTTCCACTTTAGCGTGGAAGAGAGGACACAAGGTAGCCTGTCTCTGAAGAACTGCCACGTCCTACTGTGAGAGAAAAGGAATCAAGGGAACATTAGGGCTTGGAGGAACAGACCGTGACTGTGCCAGCTGGTCTTTTGCAACTGCTTGATTTAGGAAGCTTGTGATTCCACTGTGTCATTAGCAGTCTGTAAGGCTGAAAGTTTTACATCTAAGAGAGTTTGAAACTCTTGTGCTTCTTTGGACATCCTCTCCTTCTCCTCTGAGATTCTAGTGACCTATGATTGAGCCTCTGTTAAAACTGAATCTTCAAATAAGATATCTCATCTCTTTGGATTTCAATCAGTTGGGTTTGTTGCTCCATCTGCTTAAACAGATCTGCCAATGTATCCTTAGCAGAAGCTAACTCGGATGTTGCCTTATGCAACTGGTCTTTAGACCGCATCAGTTCTTCATAAAAGGAATGATACAGCCGTTGAACACAAGCTTTCACTGATTGTTCAATGGAACTCTGAATGACTTTACATAGGAAAGGAATGGCATCTCCCGAGACTAGACTGTGCAGTGAGGGGACTGATATGTCCAACGAACCTTCTCGATGTGCTCTGAACATGTTATTACATGTGAGATAAGTAGGGAGATCACTGCCAAATGTAGCAGGAATTTTCACCGAATGAAGAACTAAAGGAGCTTTATATGCTAGCCGCTTCAAGCGTTTGCGTTGTATGACCAGGGGAGGAGGAGAATCCAGATCCTCAATATCAATTGGTTCTGACTCGCCTAAAGGTGGAGGGGGTACTGGATCAGATGGAGGAGGTGGAGGCACACTCTTCTGTAAACCTGAGTAGGTCAAGAAGGCAGACAGGTAGGATCCATAGGTGACATTGGTAACATTACTCCTGGTAACTTTAACGAAATGTTGATCCATCTTAGTGAGTAGGTAAGTGCTCCAATCAATAGCTACTTCTTTTAACACCATCGTTGAAGCTGTAAAGAGCTCTTTGGACAAGTAATGGGATGGCATTTTTGCAGGCATAAACCTGTCTTGGAGGAATTGGCAGACCAACTTCCATACAGGATCAGTGATCATGGAAAAGGAAACTCCTGAAGTGTTGATCACCTTCTTGACATCCAGAATTTCCCTAGTCTGTTTTTGTAACAGCTTAAAAATCTCATCGTTAGAGAATAGCTGGCGAGCTGTAACAAAGGCTCTCCTTTGTAGGGAAGAGACAGAGTCTTCCCTAACCCTCGAGGTGTCAAAGTCATGGAAGTACCATGGACCAGTCCCGACTTCTTACTGTATGAGGCCAGCAACTCATCACACATCGATGGATCTTCGGGAATCAATGGAAAGGAGGCAACCACGAAAGTCACAAGTCACGCCTTCGTAAGAGGCTCAAAAGTGAGTAGGGAAGAGTAATCCCTATTGACCAGTGGGACATATTGGATAGGGGGAGGAGCGTGAGGCGCCATGCAGATGGTAAACACACATACCACAACACAGACAATCAGAAAGAATGCCTGCAAAACAACCAAAGGGCTATCAAAAAGGAATCAATCCAAAAAGAATGACACACATACAAACATAGACGTAACTAACCCAAGTACCACCCCAGACAATACACATCCTGGAAAAATTTCAGCATGACCTCTACACATATGCAACCGAAAGCTTCATGCGATGCAACATGCAAGCACCCAAATCCCCGTATCAGGCAAGAAAGAAAAAAAAACTACACACCGTACCCGTAATCGTAACACATAGATCAGACTACCATAAAAATGTACATCAAGACTGGACCATAACCTTGACCATCAGTGTCAACTAATTGACTTTTACGCGCCCATCCCACGAAGCGAGTTTATTAAAAAGGGGGAAAAGAAGTACAATGAGGGGGAATTATTTGAATGAAGGGTTCATTTTAATAAATTATTAACAATGGGTGACATTTTATTAGGTGATAAACCTTAATAAGAAAATGGCGGTTCTTTCTTAAAATTTTAATTACAAATTATTAAGTTGAAACGGTGCTTTAGCGCAACCCAAACTATGATGCCCAGACTGGGTCTCTAAATGCAAATTCCTTAATTAAAAATTAAGAGTGATGTGGAGCGATTTTTTACCAGCGTGTGCTTTTGTGACGGCTGGTTCATTTTTATTATAAATTAAAGTGCCTCTTAAGCGTACGTAGCGCATGCAAAGTGAACGACTGGTTGAGTTTTATTATTATGAAATGGTGTGTTGAGCGCGAATGCGCGTGGAAAATGTGGATGAATAAATAGTTTATTTTAGCAATTAAATTGTGATTAAGGGGAAAATGAAAATAAAGAAAGCACATAAAATAAATACCTGGAAGGGGTGTGTATGCAATGGCCGGAAGGCGCACGGAAGAGTCCCCCAAAAGCAATGAATCCAGTCAAAGAAAATCAAAGACCACTGATTGAACAACAAAGACAACACCTTAGTGGATGTGGCGATTTTTATTTTTTTATTTTTTAATGATTTTTTTTAATTTGATATTTTGTGTGTTTGATATTTTAGGGGTATTATGTGTGGTGGTTGGAGTTATGTGTGTGTTTCTGGATTTGTTTTCTAATAAATTGTATGTGGTTGTTTTGGTTAAAATCAAAAGGAATAAGAATTAAATATGGATATGTGATGAAGGAAAAATAAAATTTCAGCCAGTAAGGAAATATCCACAATTTATGTTAGGAAAATAAGATTTGGATTTTGATATTTAATCTGTTTTGGTTATTTGTTTTTTTGTGGTTTTTTTTTTAATGGGTGCCTTGTATGAAAATATTTTAAAGTGAAAAATAAATGGAAAATTTTCAGGGAGTGGGTGTAATTTTCTAAAAAATTTCAGAATTTTTCGTATTTTTTACTAATTTTAAATTAATTTTCTACATTTTTGTAGGTAATTATGAATAAATTGACAAATATTTAATTTTTTGTACTTTTGGGGGTGGAAATTTCCACCTGAAAAATTGTCAAAAATTTGCAAAAATATGGGGGAAGTTTTAGAAATTTTTTTAAAATTTTTCAGAGTGGAAATGAATTTATAAATTAATTAAATCAATTAAATCAAGAAAATCAAGTTAGTTGGGTAAGTAGGGTCAAATTAAGTCAGCTAAGTCATGTTAGTCTGGGTAAATCAGGTAAATCAGACTAAGTCAAGTCAAGTTAGTCAAAGGAAACTAGGTTAGTCTGGGTTAGTCAAAGTCGGGTAAGTAAGCTAAGTCAAGGCAGGTCATGTTAGTCAAAGGAAACTAGGTTAGTCTGGGTTAGTCAAAGCCATGTAAGTAAGCTAAGTCAAGGCAAGTCATGTTAGTCAAAGGGAACTAGGTTAGTTTGGGTTAGTCAAAGTCAGGTAAGTAAGCTAAGTCAAGGCAGGTCAGGTTAGTCAAAGGGAACTAGGTTAGTCTGGGTTAGTCAAAGTCAGGTAAGTAAGTTAAGTCAAGGCAGGTCAGGTTAGTCAAAGGGAACTAGGTTAGTCTGGGTTAGTCAAAGACAGGTAAGTAAGCTAAATCAAGGCAGGTCAGGTTAGTCTGGGTTAGTCTAAGTTAGTTAGGTAGGCTAAGTCAAGTCTGTGGGGACTAACCTAAGGGGGGTTAGTTTAACTAGGCTAAAGTTAGCTTAACTAGGGTAGGGTAACTAACCTAAGTAGGGTTAGTGTAACTAGGGTATGGTTAGTATAACTAGGGAGGTTAATTAACCTAAGGAGGGTTAGTTGAACTAACCTAACTAAGGTTAACTTAGCTGAATTAAAGTTAGTTAGCTTAATTAGGGTTAATTAACTTAAGTGTGGTCAGTTAACCTAGCTGTGGTTAGTGAACTGACCTGTAGTTACAGGGAGGAGGAGGAGGAGGAGGAGGAGGAGGGAGGGAGGGAGGGAGTGGCGGCGAGGACGGCGGCGCGGCCAGGGCGGGAGGCATGAGAGAGCATCGAGGGCGGCAGCGCAGGAGGGGAGGGACCTCTGTGGAGTGCGCGGGCGGCGGCGCAGGAGCGGAGGAGCGTCGAGGAGATGGAAAGCCCGCGGTAGGGCCGCGCGGCGGCGGCGCGAGGGAAAGGAGGCCGGGAGGAGACGGCCGTTGCTGGAGAGAGGCCGGCCGGTGGCAGAGGCCTGAGCGGGGAGGGAGTGGGGGAAGGGTGCAGGAGGAGGAATGGGGGGGCAGGGGGAAAGAAGGTGGAGGAGGAATGGGGGAAGGGTGGAGGGAGGAGGTGAGAGGGTGGGGGAGGGTCAAGGAGAGAGAAAGAGGGGTAGGAGAGAGAAAGAATAAAGAAGAAGAAGAAGAAGAAGAAGAGAGAGGGGGGTGGTTGGGACGCGGGGAGGTGCCCGAGGAGGTTTTTTTTTAATAAAATTAATTAATTAATTAATTAATTAAGAGAGAAAGAAAAGAGAGGAAAAGGGTGCACGCCCCCGTCCCGCGCGCATGCGTAGGGTGGGGGTAAAAAAATGTGCGGTGGTGGGACCGGACAGGGCGGGGACATTGAAAAGCAAGTCGCGGATGCGACGGGGACGTCTCGAGATACGAAAAAACGAAAACGCAAGCGTTCACGTGCACGCCGAGGCACGCGAGAACACGAAAAAACAAAGAAAAATTAAGAACTCATAAACCATTCGTCGAAAAGAAAATCTATAAAAAGGAAAAATGGGCCGAGAGAGGAGGGGAAAATGATGGAAAAGTAAGACAAGGGATCCAGAGGAAAATAAGGGCGTTCACATGGGAAAATTGCAAAAAAAACAGGCCCAAAAACACATAGGGGGATTAATATCGAAAAATTCGCTCGCCGAAATGCAAGGCGAAAAGAAGAAAAAAGGTGCAGAAGAACGTGTCCAACAACCTTATCACATCAAATCACAGTGTCGACCGAGATAGGACACGTTTACATGGGAAGAACAAAAAAATGGCACACGAAAACGAGGTCGGAAATTAATAACAAAAAATCAGTTCACCAAAACAGAGGGTAAAAAAAGGAAAAATGTGCGAGGGAAGGTTGCACAAGGCTGTCACATCAAAACTAAGTTCCATGGGAATTAGGAGGGGTTCACATGCAAAAAACACGAAAAATGGACCCGAAAACACATGGAAAACATAATAACTAAAAATTTAGCTGGCAAAATAGGGGAGAGAAAGAAGGAAAAATGTGAGGAAAGGTGGACGGAACACGTCTGTCACATCAAACGGGAATTCCGATGAAAATACAATATGTTCACATGGAAAAATATGAAAAAGACGCACGAAAACGGCCCTGAAAACCCGTAAAAATTAATAACAGATGAACCTGCATTGGAATGATAGGGAATAAAAAGGAAAAGTATCAGGGGGAAGGTGTAGGTCAAGGCTATCACGTGATATCACTGTTCCGAAGCAATAAAGGCGCGTGCATATGGAAAACCGACCAAGTTACGCAAAATACTTCAAAAATTAATAACTTTAGAACTGTCTGTCGGAACAAGGGTTGGTAAAAAGAAAAAATGGTCAATTCAAAGGGATGAATAGGGTTATAGGTTTGGATTGGAATTTCAGTGAATGTAGGGTACATTCACATGGAAGGACAGAAAAATCAGGGAATGAAGGAAAACTGCAAGGGAACGGCCCCAAGGGTGGGTTGAAAATGGACGGGTGGGTGGGGAAGGGACCCCATCAAGGTAAAATCAGGGTAGACATAGATGCATTATCAAGTTAAGGCAAATGCAGAGGGGTATACATTGTAGACGCGCAGGGACGCTTCCCCACACTTAAAACCTTAACATATAGGGTTGACCGAGCAACAAGGACCTAGTACCACACAACAGACCAACCGCTAATGTCCCCACACTCAAAACATGACCATCACTGACAACAGAAGGTGTAGGGTTAGAAAAACTTAGCCCATGTTGTCGAGAATCAAGGTTGACTGTCGATGGCACGCCTACTCTCATTGTCGGCTGCAGGAGATACCAAGGTATCTTCATAGCACACATCCTTCATAGCAAGGACCACGTGGCAGCACCCAGGGAGGTAGCTGGTTGAAGGAATCGCAGGAAATTCGTCGATGGCTAGGGATATTACACTCAACTCACGGTCACTCAACTGGAATGAAAGAACCGTCACTCGCCCCATTACTGACATCACTCAAGGAAATCAGGATGAAAACCTATATCTCACACTCGGTTTAGGAATCAACAAAGGAATGGTGCAGAGGGAGTATGCCAGGGTGCACAATTGATAGTGCATCGGTGCGTTCAACCCATCTGACATAGGTGCAAGAAGAAAGGCAAGGGAGCCTTGTAGAGCAGTGTATAGAACAAAGTGATGTGTCCTGTGCTAATAGCAGAAACCCAGCCCATGGGTGCATAGGGAAATGGGAACGTACCTGACTCCAAAGTTTGTAACGTCCCTCAATCCTCACCTCTCGGTAATTGATTGAAGAAACTCCAGTCACACTCAGTCCACCCTCTATCTCACGCTCTGTTGAAATATACAGAGGGCAGTCATGTCCTGAAACGCGTTGATGTAATCCTCACGGTCACTTGTGCAAAGGTTATATGCCTTGTGCGCATTTGATGGTGCAACTATGCATCCCGCCCTGTGCTGGCATATAGTGCAAGAAGGAAGGCCAGGGAACCTTATAGAGCAGTGCACAGAACAGATCGTGCTTTGTGCATTGAGAGGCCCTTCCCGTGCGTGCAACACTCCGTTCACACTTCTCACCTCTCATTTGATTTAAAGGGAAAGACTGGTCACTCACCCCACCCTCTGTCTCACTCTCTAATAGATACTGAGGGCAGTCCATACTCACATCCCCATCCTGTTAGGATGAAAGCTCACATCACTCAAGGGGTTGGTGATGCAGATCATGTCGATGGTTGGTGTCATCAGGATCTTGAAGATGAGGCGTACCCAGGGAGGCAGCCTACAAATCACGTACGTCAATGATTGGTAAGAAGAGTCGTCTGTTAAGAAGGGCAGAGGGACTGATATTGTAGAGACAGCGCACCAAGGGAGGTGGCTTCAAATTGCTTTCTGAAGAGGTTCTGCTGGTGAGTCAACTATCCTGAACTGCAGGGTGTTACCACCTTTTCCACAGTCAGCTTCTCGCCCAAGGGTGTTTCCACCTTTTCTTGAAGCGAGGCCTGTTATGACAGGGAATTTCTTCCTTTTCTCCCATAACAGTTTCTTTTTTTTTTCTTTTGCTTTCTCTTTTCTCTTTTTTTTCCTTTTTTTTTTGTTTTTTTTATTTTTTTTCTTTCTTTTCTTTCTTTTTATTTCTTAATAAAGGGAATGGTAGAAATACCATATATCAGGACTAACCTCGCCACCGTTGTTGGATCAGACGAGAAGAAAACAATGTCGGGTTGACGGCCAGTACCTTGTACGGGCCCATCCACCATTGTTGGAGCTTGCCAGGAAACTTGCCAAATCTCAAATCATAGGCTAGAACCAGATCACCTTCTTTGAACTCGTTGTGCTTGATGAAACTATCATGATAGGCCTTGCGTCGTGCTTGAGTGGTTTTCATGCACTGTAGGGCGATCCGCCGTATCTCGTCCAAGCATTCCAAGTGCAGGAGACGACGTTGCAGTGACTCACTATCTCCCAAGCGTTCTTTAACTGCCACTCGCAAAGAGGGCAATTCTAGCTCAACAAGGAAGACAGCTTCTGTACCATACACTAGCTGGAAAGGGGTCTGTCATGTAGCTGCCTTATGGGAGGTTCTCTATGCCTAGAGGGCCTCTGTAAGTCGATCGTCCCAGTCGCGACAATGTGTGGCAATCATTCTTGTCAGAATCGAGCAAAGGATGCGATTGGTGACTTCAACTTGGCCATTGGCTCTGGGGTAATAGGGAGTGGACTTACGATGGCGGATCTTATACAGTTCCCTCAGCTCCTCCATGATTTTGTTAAGGAAATAAGTCCCTCTATCACTTACCAGCTCGAGGGGACTACCAAAATGGGTGATAATATTCTCGTACATGAATAAGGCTACACCGTTACCATCGTCTCACTTCAAGGCTTTAGCTTCACACCACTTTGTGACATAATCCATACATACTAAGATGTATATGTTCTCCTTCCGTCTGGTAGGTGGATCAATGGAACCCACAAAATCAATCCCCCACTTCTCAAACGGCTTTAAGGGAAGAATGTGTTGAAGTGGCATGGCACTTGTTTTGGTGGGTTTCCCCATTCGCTGACAAGCATCACATCTTTTACAGTAATCATATGCATCCTTGTGGAGTGTCGGCCACCAATATCCTGCTAACAGAGCCTTCCTGGCTGTCGCTTCTCCTGCGAAGTGTCCACCACATGGTTCGTCACGGCATGCTTTCAATAGTATGCCGATTTCATCACCTGCAACACATCTTCGCAGCACTTCATCTTTGCCTTTCTTGTACAGTGCACCACCTAACAAAGTGTAGGGGGCTGTGATGCCAGGAGGCATATTCCACGGTGGATTCCGTGAGGTTTTACGGTGGATTCCGTAAACTTAGATGACCAGGGCTCATACGCAAAGAGGATTCTTTGTGCGAGAAGTTGATGGGGACGCCTGTCCTTTTCGGGCGTTTCATTAATTTAGTGTGTACATGGGTGATTCCATAGCGGGTGATTCCGCAAAATGCATATTAAATTAATAAACGTTTATGAGTTTAGAGTGCGCACTCATAATAAATTAAGGTTAGGATTTATTTCTAACCAGTCGATTTATTTATGTAGCTGAAGACTGCTAGGTATTCACAATCATTAGTAAAATAACACAATTAAACCGACAAAATTAATATTCATTGTGTGCGTGGAATAATCTATATTGGGATTATGTTGGTGTCTCCATGGCATTCCTAGAATAATGTCGCTAGACTGTAATGGGACAACTAAGAAATTTCTTCTTTCAATATATGGACCAATTTGAATTTCTAAATCTTGAACTTCTTGTGTGCCATTGTACCTAGTGCCTAAAAATGCAGCTTTTATGCGATAGTGCGTAGGTACAGTATGCAATTTCAATTCCTTTACCAATTTTGCTGAAATAAAGTCATGGGTACTACCGTCATCATGCAATATAGTTCTTTCTTTTCCATGCACCATACATTTCATAGTCAACAATGAATGTGAAGTAAGCATACCTGGTAAAGTGTCGGAAGTAGTAGTAGGATCATCTTCTTCTTCAGTGAAATCCGGCATATCCTCATGCTCGTCTTCGTCCATGGCTCCAAGGTAGTTGATATGTGCTGATGGTTTCTTTGAATGACAATTTGCTGCGAGATGCCCTGGCTGGTGACACTTGTAGCATACGATGGGCTTGGCTTTGGTCACATTATTTGCAATGGCTGGGAGTCTGGGTATATTTGGATTTGCTTGTGGAATAGGCTTAGGATTTGGATTGACAGTGGATGGTAATGCAGGTGGTTTAGGCCAATTCTTGCAGAAAGATGGTGATGAGAAACGACCTGGATTAAACCTTCTGAAATTGGAATTGAATTGTTTAGATCCATAATTACCGTTTGCTTGGAATGGCTGTGGTCGTCGATCTCTTCCGCGTAACTTATCTTCAGTGTCGTGGGCTAAGGAGATGGCGTCTTCAAGGGTAGCAGGCTTGAACATGTTCACTTCAGCGTAGTAATGTCCAAGAAGTCCAGACATATACTTCCGCTTATGTGTCGTCTCTGGTACGTCTTCAAGCATGCGTAGCTGTAGGAGTGCATTCCAAAAACGCTCTGTATACTGTGGAATAGGCTTACGATCGCGTTGTTGAAGTAAATCCCATTGCTTGATAGCCTTCTCATGAAATTGCGGTGGAAGGAAATTTTGCATAAACTTCTTCTTGAAATCTTCCCATGTAGCAGGACATTCTATGCTCTTGCGGACTACAGTCCACCAAAGTGATGCTCTGTCTATCAGATGATTAGTAACACATTTGATTTTATCTTTCTCGGGATAAGTTTCCTCATGGAAATAGTCATCAAACTGACTAATGAATGATAAAACAGTCTTTCCTTCTCTTATGCCATTGAAAGTGCGAAACTTGAAACTTCGTTTACTTATCTTGGATTCCTTGCGAATGGTTTGTGCTTCAAGAGTGGCGTCGATGGTACGGCGAATCAAATCTTCAGCTTGCGGTTCTTCTGTATCAGTGGACGCTCCTTGTAGCTTTGTCAATTGCGCTTGCAAGGCTTGCCTAGCTCTTCGCTCTTCGTCCAATTGCAACATGATAAGATCCAGCTTTTGCTCCATGGTAGGCTCGGGTAGATCGTCTTCAGTCATAGGATCATCCATATGTGGGGTAGTCATCCTGTAAATCTCAACAAACCTTTCTCACTCAAAATCAGTTAGCGGGATGAGCGTAGCTCAAATTTGGGGTTACAAGGCTATGTATTTTTGGGTATTTTCTTCTTCAATTTTCAAAAATTCTGCAATATTTCTGTTTTCGTTTGCTGAAAGTACTTCAACGAACTTGTAGATAGGTAGAACAGCTTGCTGCGAACAACTTTCCAGTTCAGAGTTTTTGCATACGAACAAATCTTCTATGAGTTTTAAGCGTTAGTCAGTTCTGATTTAGTCTGACTTGCAGAGTTGCAGACTTAGTAGACTTGCAGAGTTGTGGACTTGCTGGACTTAGGCCGACTTGCAAAACTTGCAGAACTTGATTACCGTCGACTTACGGAACTTGACTTCAGGAGTGCGAGACCCGGAGTTTATCGGCTTCTCTGTCCTGTGTGACTTGCAAAAAGCTTAGAAGCTTTGTTTGACTTAATGGATTAAGAAGCTTTAAGCTTCTTAATCCGTCGTGGATTTTGAGGACAAGAATATGTCCTTCACGGATTTGCGCCGCCCTGGACAGCCTCACGCTGCCGATTGACGAATTGTTGGTTGAAGCTTTCTTAAGCTTATAACTAAGCTTATTAACTAATAACTTTAAGCTTTGAAGCTTAATGAAGAAAAAGAATTACTCTTTTTGTCTGTTATCCACGATTTTAGTGAAGAAGATGTTTGCGTGGTCCTCCGCCGACAGAGCCTGGTCCTTCGCGATCTGACAGTGGAAACAGGTGTTCTTGATCGCCAGAAGTCTGCCTGTATCGACGGTTTGCGATGAGATTGACTGTAGAGGCCGTTTGTTCCTGGAGCTCCGCCTTCGCCCGAGATTGGTAGCGATTGGAAGCTCTTGATCTCTGCTCCGCTCTGATACCACTGGTGCGCAGATCGGACGCAGATAGCTCACGTGATGAATCCCGGAAGGTCCCCAAGAACAAAGTACTCTACTTTTTAGCACAAAAACCCATGTAAAAGCAAGCACGACAAGAGGCAAGAGACAAATTGGATTCAATCTCCCCCATGCCTTGTGTGAGCGCTTCACAAAGCATGTATTTAATGTATATTTCCAATCTTCATGCTCAAAAATAGCCCAATTACAAAAATATGACAAGCTTTTAGCTTTTGAGTTTGCTTTCTACCAAAAATAGGAAAATAAAGCTAATGGACGGTGCCCATAGTGTCTGGCACGCCCAATCTCAATGTCCAAATAGAAATAACATATCCAGGTGCATAAGCGCATATAAAATAATAATAAATAATCGATATCTCAATAGACATAACAAAATATAGGCGTGGCGCCTATCAAAATATAGTCCAAAGGTCGAAAACCCGCTAGACTCCAATGCTTTCCTCCGCCACTGCTGCTATCTCTACACATCAACTGAAGCATTCACAATCGTTAGTAAAATAACACAATTAAACCGACAAAAGTGAATACCTAGCAGTCTTCAGCTACATAAATAAATCGACTGGTTAGAAATAAATCCTAACCTTAATTTATTACGAGTGCGCACTCTAAACTCATAAACGTTTATTAATTTAATATGCATTTTGCGGAATCACCCGCTATGGAATCACCCATGTACACACTAAATTAATGAAACGCCCGAAAAGGACAGGCGTCCCCATCAACTTCTCGCACAAAGAATCCTCTTTGCGTATGAGCCCCGGTCATCTAAGTTTACGGAATCCACCGTAAAACCTCACGGAATCCACCGTGGAATATGCCTCCTGGCATCAGGCTGATTCTAAGAGAAGCTTCTTTCGCTCACGACTTGAGATGCCAGGAGGATATTGTTGAGTTGCCAAGAGGTTGGCTATGTCTGCATACCAGGGAGTAACTATTTCAACTAGAAACAAGGAAGCATCAGGAAGGTCTGGATCATCATGTTCCTCTTCTTCTGTTTGAGGGATCCGTGATAGATGATCGGCTAGAACATGGGAGCGGCCAGGCTTAGTGACTACTTCAAAGTCGAACTCCTGGAATAGGAGCAACCATCTCATCAATCGTCCTTTAACATCTGCTTTGTTCATCAAGAAGGATAAAGCTTCATGATCCACATAGAATTTGAAATGTATTGACAGTAGATAGTGTCGAAACTTCTCTAGTGCAAACACCATTGCCAAGCACTCAAGCTCTGTCACTGTGTAGTTCCATTCCCTATCAGTGACCTTTCGGCTTGCATAATATATCGGTTGATCTGATTTGGAAGGGCCCTTTTGACATAGGACAGCACCTAGCCCTTCAACTAATGCATCTGTGTGCACATGAAACTCCTTCGTCCAGTCAG
Organism: Lygodium microphyllum; assembly: GCF_053477565.2. NCBI lineage: Eukaryota > Viridiplantae > Streptophyta > Polypodiopsida > Schizaeales > Lygodiaceae > Lygodium > Lygodium microphyllum. The sequence continues at coordinate 103,770,493 of NC_141135.1, forward strand.
GAGGCTGTAAAATAGGTGCTTGAATAAGGCACTGTTTTAGGGTATTAAAGGCCTCTTCACAGTCATCAGTCCAAAGGAAATCAGCTTCTTTCCTTAGGAGCTTGTGTAGAGGGGCTGCCTTAGTTGCAAAGTGTGCAATAAATCTTTTGTAATAGCCCACATGGCCAAGAAATCCTCTTAATTGCTTGAGGTTTGTCGGTGCTATTAAGGCGGCAATCTTCTCAATCTTTGCCGGGTCTGTTGCAATTCCTTGTGCCGAGACAATATGGCCCAACAAAACTCCTGAGGAGATGCCAAATACACATTTGTCAAGGTTGAGAGAAATCCCTACTCTCGGCATCTGTCAAAACATTGCTCTAGGTGTCCCCAGTGCTCATGGATCAAGCTATAGACACAAACGTCATCAAGATACACCTCAATGAAATCATGCAAATGATTCTGGAAGGCAGCCATCATTACTCATTGGAAGGTGGCAGAAGCATTACAGAGTCCGAATGGCATCACTCTGTAGAGGCATAGGTCCCCCATTCCGTGGTGAAGGTTGTTTTGGATTGGTCCTCTTCTACTATTTGGGCCTGGTTATATCCGCTGAATCCATCCAAGAGGGAATACAGCTCATGGCCGGCCACTGTGTCCAATAGTTGGTCTGTAAAAGGGATAGGGAAATGATCCTTCTTCGTCTTCGAATTGAGCTTTCTAAAGTCAACACATATTCGAAGTTTCCCGTTCTTCTTGGGTACTACCACAATGGGCGAAACCCATTCATCGTTAGCCACAGGATAAATGAACTCTGCTTCAAGAAGTTTCAATAGTTCGGCTTTCACCAGAGCAGAATAATTAGGATTCATACGTCTTTGTCTTTGCCTTACAGGTTTGGCATCAAGCTCTAGGTCAATGTGATATTGGCATACTATGGGATCAATCCCTTTAGGTCTTTGTACGACCAAGCAAATACGTCTAAGTTCTCCTTTAGTAGGTCTCCCAAGACCACCAATTCTTCTTCTGAAAGATTGAGACCCACTTTCAGGTGACGTTCAGTACCCTCAACATCCAGGAATGTTACTTGTCTTTCACCTTCCACTTCGCGGATAAATATCCCATGGATTACTTCTGGGTAGAGGTCTGACTCTTTCAAGAGAGTCGTATCCTGGTCTGATGTCCCACTAGAACCAGTGTCCTCCTTCTGAACGGATGACTCATTTGTCTGTTTAAGTTGCTGGAAGGGTATCATAGCTTTGTTTGCTTTTGTTTGAGTGGTGACCTCTTCAGGACTCAAGGCTTCATCTTCAGAGGATATGTCCAGGAATGTCACATAGCACGAACCTGCTAGAGGCCATGGCTTTGAGGGCTTGGGCTTCTGTTGACAACGGGCATCATCATCGTCTTTTCTTTGGATTGAATAGTCAAGGCAACATGAGCCACTGGTGAACTTAATTTTCATGCCTTTAATCCATTGCTTATACAGATTCCGCATACTTTGTGGTCCATTGACCAACCCAAACGGAACCATGGTCATTCCATCCAGTACCCTGAGATATTTGACCTCTGAGGTCTCTGTAGGGACATCAACCAAATCATCCTCTATCAGAGGGAATTCTTCATCTGCACTTTCATAGCCTACTTCATTTTCTTCCTCATCAGTTTCATCCTCATCCTCTGGAGGCTCTGACTCTGCTTCTGTAGAGGCTCTGTAGGAGAAGAACATATCTTCTGCCTCTGCATGCACTTCTGCTTCTGTCACCAGTTCTAACTCTGCTTATGTCTCTAGTTCTGGCTCAATCTTTAATAGGATCCACAGGCTTCTCCAGCCGGCTGGGGAATGGGGCTACACCCATTTTCATCTTTCCTTTTTCTTCTAACAATTGCAACATCGGCACTTCTTATATCTCTAGAAGTGCTTTTGTATCATCCATCTCCTGGGCCTCTGGTCCTGTCTCTAGGACTGTCTCTGTAGCCTTCTGTGGCACTGTAGTGCTCTGTACTGCACTGTTCTGTTTTGTACCACTCTATCCCTTTGTAGGTAGGTTGAACTTCACAGTCTTAGCAGGAGAATCGTTTTCATTTTGAACAACTGGTTCCTTCTTCTTAGTGCGCGTAACAGCGGCAACTTCCAACTCTACCAAATTGGAAGCAGGTTCTTGTACCTTCTGTTGGCTATCAGTGTCATTGACCTTTACAGGGGCTGGACTGGGACAGTCCTTTGCAGTGTGGCCTTCTCCTTTGTATTGGCTGCATAAGGACTTGTAATCCACTGATCTTCTAGGATTTTGACAATTTGGGGAGATATGTCCCTTTTCTCCACACCTATAACATTCCACCTCTGATCTCCAACCACTGCCAAACTATCGTCCTCTGTAACTTTGAGAGGGAAACCTCGTTAGACCAAACTTCCTAGACTTTGGTCCAATATCCTGTGTTGTCATTTTAGATTCCAGCAAGTTAAATCTTGCATTTTCATCCTTCTGTCTTCGTTCATGCATCTCTTTCAGAGAGCAAATATCCTCTGTATGGTTTTTTCGCAAACAGTAGGAACATAAGGCTCCAGGAATGGTTGGTTTTTGGGTACATTTAGTGGCTAAATGTCCTGCTTGATGACACTTTCCACACTATGTATTAGAGCGCATCACATCTCTTCCAGCTCCCGTAGGGGTGGATATATTGGCGGTATTCACCTTCAACATCTGTAGCTGCTCTGTAATCACATCCAGAAGATCTTTCTTGATACTCGCAACTGATTTGGATAAGTAGTCCTTCAGATTTTCACATCCTGAAGTGCTTGTGGTAGGGTTTTGGGAAGCTTCTGTAATTACTGCATACACTAATTGGGTAGATCCAAAAGGTCCTCTGTTCTGGCTCTAATTCAGAGCTCCTGTTGAGATTTGGGGTTGTTGATTCCAGTTGGTAGGATTCCATTGTTATTGAGTCGCCATTGGATGGACTGTTTGAGGCCACTGTTGTTGTGGTTGAACCATCATTTGAGGCACTGTCGTCTGCGGTGACCACACTGGATTAGGTGCACTATACTGCAGCAAATAGGGGTAGGGAACTGTCCCTGGGACCGCATTTGGTGGGTATACCATTCCAAGCATAGGAGGAGGTAAGACTCCCCTTCCAAGAGTCATTGATAGCCTTGCTTCAACTTCGTCATACAATCTTGCACCTTCCACTGCAGCTTGCTAATTGACTAGTCTTCTCAATTCCACGAACTTGCGAACTTTTGGTTGTAGGCTCCTGAGAAACACTCCTTTCTGGATACCTTCATCCAAATGATGATTAGTCCATCTCTTTAGGATGGATTCCATTCGCAAGACATAAGCTTCTACTCTTTCTCCCGAGGACTGACTTAAATTCGTGAACTCCTCTTGCATCCGCTCTTCAAAACCTTCGCGCCTGAATTTAGTAAGGAATGCCAACTTCAAGTCGTCCCATGTGCTAAAAGTTCCTGTTGCTTATCTCTCATACCACTGAAACGCCGCGCCCTTGAAAGTGGTGGGGAAGATTGCTAACCAATGCTCAGGGGTTCTGGCATTGTTAGCCACACATGCTACCATGAACTCTGCTACATGAAGATCAGGGTCTTCATTGTACTCTCCCTTAAAAACTGGCAATGGGACTATATTTGCTAGCATGGCATCAATATTTCCAGGACAAATCTGACTAGGAAGGGGACCTTGAGTTGCCATGGGGACTTCTGTAAAGAGTGCTTTTAGGGCGTCAAAGGAGGCTTCTACTGCGAGCTCGTTCTCAGCTTTGATTTTTGCCTTCTCTCTTCTCACGTATCTCTGGACTCGTTCTAACGCTTGTCTCCTTATTGCGTCATTCATCAGGGGGTTGGCTTCAACCAGTTGTTCTAGACTCAACAGGATAGTATCCGAGAGGGCTTCAGTCTCTCTGATGGATTCTCTAGCCAACATCTCTTCTGCTTCCTTCTTCTCACCATCTCTGAATTCAGCTTTCAAACCACTACAGAGGGGAAGATATTCTGTTCTAAAAGTATCAAAACTCATTCTTCTCAGGATCATTGTTACGTAATTATAATAATGCCAACTTCTGAGGGTTTCAACTATGTATGTTGTGAAAAACACTCTGTCTACCAACTTCCAGTGGGTTGCTAATTGAACAAACAAAATATTGTCGGTGCACCAAGCATCCCATGTATCTTGCTGTTGAGCATCCACGAACAAATTCCAACTCTTTTCCTTCTTGTCTTTGTGAACCTCCACGGACCACGACTCCTGAAGCTTCTTCACAATCTCCCACTTGATGATGTCTGGAAACTTCTCAATGAATTCCAAATCTTCCATGGATGGTCATTCTCTATATTTCTGCTCTTTTGTTTGTTCCCAAACAGTTTGCCACCAAGATGCAAGTTTCTGTTGCTTCAACAGGAAGAGGAAACAGCCCACCACATAGAGCATGCATCATGATGGTGATATGTTTTCGCCATTGTGGGATGTTCTTGTGGAAAGTGGTTTTGATTATGAGAAATTTCAACTCTTCAATGGAAGAAGGAACTTTACAAACATCCATTGAATTCTTCTCTTCTTGGCAATGCCATTTCCTTCATTTTCAGCCTCTTCTGGTGCTTATTGATGGCAAGTTTCCCCGGCTGTGCATCAAAAACATGGAGCCCCAAGAGGAACACCAAGGAAAAGAGAATTATCTTGCAAGAAAATCTATCTTGAAACATCAACAAGCTTTTATTTCATTCTTTTGATCATCAAAACAAAGAAAACAGAAATTCTTCACGCAGCATCATAGTAGATTTCTCCCACGGATTTGATAGAATCAACCATAATCTTCAACATCTTCACAAAATTCATTAACAAAACAAAGAACACAAAATAATACACCATCTTTGAATGGAAATCAATCACATATTATTCTTCTTCAATGTCTTCATAGTTCTCTCTCTCAATCTCTCATATACAGTTACACTGTTTTGATAGAATTGGCTATCTCTAGCTCTCTCTCTCTCTCTCTCTCTCTCTCTCTCTCTCTCTCTCTCTCTCTCTCTCTCTCTCTCTCTCTCTCTCTCTCTCTCTCTCTCTCTCTCTCTCTCTCTCTCCATCAATAGTACATCATATGCTCACTACAATGCTCTCATAATAACCCTCAATAATCCTTCTTAGGTCGTGGATGCACCTTCCAAGAGGTATGTCTGATATGAAGAGTCACCAGAGCCACTACAGTGTCTTTTCACAGCTCACTACTGTCATTGTCACTTAGTCTTCTCTTCAGTCTTCAGCAGCTGTTTCTTCCACTTGTTTTAGCTCTTTTGAACTTAGATTCATCCTTTCCAAAGGTTAGAAAACTTTCCCAAAGTCACACATACATTCTACAGAACACTTACAGAAGGTCTACAGAACAGGCACAGTACAGCACCTGAACAGCTACAGTACAATTACAGTACAGAGACAGAGCAGAGACAGAGGCTCTACAGAGAGTCTACAGAAAGTTACAGAAGGTCATCAAAACCTCATAACTCATACTCCAACCATTCCAAACTATTCAATAGGCTTTCAAAATATCTCAATCTTCATCAATCATTAATCCATGCTTCATACAAAAGACAATCAGAACAAAACAGAAGCTATACAGAAGGTATACATAACCAATCAGAAGCTATCAGAAAATCACAGAACCTCATATCTCCACTAAGAATCATCATGAACTTCTAAAATATAATCAATATCATCTAAAACACTCTCAAATACTTCCCTTACAACCATACATCACTCTAGATCCATCAAAAATCAATCATTCAGACCTCAAAAATAACAAAAATCAGTCAAAAATTCAGTCTTTTTCCACTCTCAACAATAACAATGGGCTACAATATGACCAGATTTTTCATAATAATGGCAAACAATAACAGAATTTCTAGAGCCTCTATTCTGTCATCCCCCTCTTCCTCTAGAGCTCCCCCTGCCTCTAAAGTTTCCATGCCCCCCGAAACCCGCATTTCACCAAATTACTGATTTAACTTCTTTTGTTGGTTATCAATAGCATGTCCCATACCATAGTCTCTTGAAGAGGATTTGCCACATCCCCTTTTTGAACTTGAGTAAAATGCTCGGACCTGTTTATCATTTCTTTCAAATGAGTCATCTTGCATGTTGATCTCTTTGTCAATAATCATGAGAGAGACCAACTCATCAAAATCTGAAAATGGCTTCCATACATATACTGAAGTGACAAATGATTTTCAAGCCTTCTCATTATTAAGACCACCCAAAGTAGATGAAACCAAATCATCATCATCAAGCATTGCATCAATAGCTCCTAAAGCATCTACAATATTCCTCACCTTCAAAATATACTCATTCACAAACATTTTCCCTTTCTTCAAGGTATTCAACCTTTGCTTCATTTAAATATTTCTTGCCTTTGTATTTACTGAAAACATGTTCCCAAAATTTGTCCAAGTTGCATGTGAAATTTCTGCATTCCTGGTATGTCTTAGCATAGTATTATCAATAACTGTAGATAGCCAATATATCACCTCCTTGTCTTTTGCATTCCATTGTTTCCACACCTTTAATTCATCTACAATCATAGGGATGCTCAGTTATGGCTCCTTTTCTTCATCTAAAATGAACTCATAAAGACCCTTTCCAATGAGAAAGTTCGTCACACGGAACTTCCATGAAGGGTAGTTGTTCTTGTCCAACTTTTGAATGATAGGATTTCCAATATTCTCTACCATTATCACAAAAATAATACAAAATAGCAAGCAAGTCTTCTACAACCTTTTAGAACAAGTGTCCAGCAATACGCCAAGCAAACTTTTTCAATGATTGCTCAATAATATATATAATTTGCAGTTTTTATGTATATAAAACTTATGTTTGCTTCTTGAAAAATACCTAAAAATTTATAGATTTAAAATCTACAACCTGTGCACCCACTTTTGGTTGATATTGCCGAAATCACAGTATACCCTAAAACTGTTATATACAACCTTACGACTCTAAAACGACGCCTTAAATGGCCTCAAATGACTAAAAAAGTAGTAGGAAAACCAAAATGGCTTATCTACAAAATATTCAATGCGTTGCTCTCATAGCAAATCTCACACTAATCTAAGATTTTCATTGTGACGTGCTTCCAGTGCCTCCATAGGCACTATCCAAGAGAGAGAGTGGAAGAACGGAGAGCTTCTTACCAGTTTCTTGCTTGCTCCAATCCTTATTTCTTCTCCTTCACTTCAACCTTCAAAACCAACCTCTCTCAATGGCACTGCTTTGATACCATATCAAGAATTGCATGGTGGAGGGACTTGCTTGAGTTGTTGCGGCAAACACACACTTGTGAGGTGCCTGCCAAGCTCATTCCAAGGCATACCTTTAGTAGTCTATCAATAGGTTTTCCAAATGACGACGCTTGGCACTCCCTTGGAGTATCACGAGGTTTGTCATGTAGACCCTACTGAGTCTACATTGCAACAAAAGAGTTTCAACCGAACCCACTAGGATCGACCTAAATTTCAGGTTTCTAAAATCAGTCGGGTCTCCAAACGGCCAGCTAGCACTAGTAATTAGAGTTTTCACTTCTTACGGGATCACTCGAACTGAAGTGGACTTTCCATTATACTTGGTTTAAAGAGAATGTGAGATAAAGGAAAGTGTGGTACGTCAATCCTCCTGCTCACCCATAAGGAAAAATCCCATTTCAGCCCCCTAAAACAATGCAAGTCGGTTCTACCTAGCAACTAGTTGGTCAATTTATCGTTTTCCTATTTCTATTGCCAATTTAGAAAAGCTCCTAGCTAATTGGGCCCACCCCACCATTGGATGGACCCATCGGGGGTCACACCCACCTGCTTTCCTTTGGTGACAGTATCATCTTTAGTTTTTTATTTATCTATAGTACATTTATTGAAACATATACAACCAGCTTCCTTAATTAGTCCATTAAATCACAGGTTCCTTCATGTAATTTATCTCATGGACATGCATACAATTCAAACAAACCTTTAGTAAAACAAAATTCTTTATTATATTGGAAGTTTATTATAATTTTTATCTTTTCGATCCTACAGAAGATATACAGAATTCCATGAGGGTATTCTGCCTACCAAGATTCCACCTTGTGACTAGTATTAGGGTTCCAAGATCCCATCTAGGGTCATCAAGGGGCTCATCAGATTCTAGGAGTAATGTGGAATTTACAGCCAGAGCCCCCTCTAGCATCCACATTTCCTATTGCTTTGAGACTATCCCTATAGACAAACATTTCTGCTACGGAGCCAGTCTAAGTCTTTCGAAGTGATAACCATGACCCCATGAAAAAAAAAGAGTGCTCAGATCTCTCGAAGTCGCAAGTGGAGTGATCGAGAAGGCTAAGGTGCTGGCTAGCAAGGGTTTAAGGTCTTGGGTAACCAAGGAAAGCCTCATTTGCAGACTTGGCTTTGTGAGAGAGAGAGAGAGAGAGAGAGAGAGAGAGAGAGCTTTCGGGTCACGAGTCTACATCGGATCGATCGGAGCGTATCGGAGCTTTCGGTGAGATTCAGGTATGGGATGCCCTTGGCTTGCACCAGTGCTTGATTTCTCGAGGTTCTTGGAGGTAGTGACAACATTAGAGTGAATATTTGTGGCAAAACAAGATCGACGTGCATTTTCGGCCAACGAAATTGGATGTTTTCCACAGTGTCTGATTCCCAAAATTGGACTCGGACGATTCAATTCCCAGAATCAAACTCAAGCAAACCCATCTAGTCCGATCGGGCATACTCGTCTGATTTTGAAAATCGGACCAACTCCAAATTAGACCACCTCCATCCAATTTCGAGAATCGAACAAGAAGGAATCAGACACACCACCCCGTCCGTTATCTGATAACAGCAATCAAACCACAGAATTGGACATACATTCGAATCCGATCAAGCACTCATGTCCGATTCCAAGAATCGGACATATCCCAATCAGATCACTCAAGTCGTCTGATCGGACACACCTTATCCAATTGTGACAATCAGTTCGATTCCTAGAATCAGACACTGGTAAATTGGACACATCCTGAGAAAGAAAATATAGAAATTTGACAAACCCTAACCAACGAGAAGCGTGACCCGCATCGAAAGAACCCACCAAACGCCTCACAGGTAGTTACAGACCTAGAAATCGTGGCCGAACAGCTTGGAATCATGTCTGGTGCTATGTACTGGTTATAAGACCCCAACTTGACCCTAAATGAGCTAAACAAAATAGTGTGACGAAAGACCCTAGAAGCTGGCAAGGACAACTAGAAACCGAACACACAACCCTATCTAGTCAACCCATGGACAAGAGTGCTAAAGTTGCACACACTTTGTTTTCTCACTCACTCTGATTTCCATCACCCGAAACACATTTAAGGAAAGTGAAGAGCCTAGTTGTGCACAGTGCACAAAAAAGAATACACCCACACAAACACACACACGGAGTGAGGGTAAGTTGAGGACTGGTTGCAATTAACAAGGAATTCACTCAGACATAAAACCTTGAAGGAATCCACCAGTAGGAAGAGACCCAAGAACATAGAAGGGTGATTGAACCCCCAAAAGTAGGACCAAGCGAGGAACACAGCTGAAAAGTTAGACGCAACAAGGACAGACACTATTGTGGGAGTGGGTCTACTTGGCCTTATCAACTTGATCGATGACTTGGCAGAACAGGAAGCCTTGGACATGAAAGAGGGCATCTCAGGCCATAGAAGCAATGAAGAACTTGACCTAGGGAATTTTCCTAAGGCCGTCCAACAGTTACTAAACAAATACGATGCTCAAACCTGGCTAGAACACTGCAATAGACTAGTAGAGAACATCATAGTGGACCTTGAGGAGGAGAGGAATTTGGCACGTAGGGCTCTGCAAGGCCTAGCCGCATACAACTAGGATCAGCAAACTAGGAGCTTATGCCAAAGCATGGAAATGTGAGAGATCCAGAGAGTGCTAGCCCTTGTAGGCAAAAATCTATTGGAGAGCAAGAGAGCGCTAGAAGGAGACCTCACACTGAGCAAGCTATTGACGAAGCAGCTGCTAGATAACATGACATCAGAGCAAAGCGCTACATCATTAGCAACATCACTACTAGCAAGGTTAGGGGTTAACCAAGGCTCTAAGAGCCAATCAAAAATTCATGTGGTGGCGAAGCAGCTGAAGCAAACGATGACTCGTATAGCTTTGTAAAACAATTTGAGCAAGTTTGTGAGGCCAATGGTCTCACCGATCCTATTCAACACTCCCAAGATTTTGAATTGTGCTTAGGCAACAAGGGCTAGATGTGATACACAAGTTTGGATGCTACAAAGCGTGCCAATTTCAATGGCTTGAAAAATCTCTTCATTAAGAGATTTTCCAAACATGGGTAATCTGATAACCTGCTAGTGCGACTCATGAACATCAAGCAGATAGAGAAAGAGGATATTTGAGATTATGTAACCCATGTGAGGAGCCTCTTCAAGACAATCCCCATGGGTGAGAGACCAACTGAAAGAGCGGTATCCATAGTATTCATTAACGGAATACAACGTGAAGAGCTCTACAAAGCCTTGGCCGGCAACTTGAGCTTACAGCAAGATGCATTGGCAAGGGTCTTTGAAGAAGCTATTAAAGTAGATGACCAGCTCAAGGAAAGAGGCTCTAGAGGCTCATATCAAGAATGATCCAATGCGAGGAGTTCCGAGAGGGTCTCAACGCCAAGTGAGAGAGCAAACCCAAGCACGCAAGACAAAGGGAAGGGTACTAATCCTAGACAAGAGCTAGCAGAGATTAGGACGGACATAGCCAAACTGCAAGAGATGATGAGAATGCCAACATACCCACACGTCCAATATGTGCATTGTGGCAGAAACCACTTGCCAATTGAGTGTCAGGACCCTAGGTCATGACCTTGTGCTAATTGTGGTAGGTTTGGCCATGACACAATGCATTGTTGATTACCTCGGAGGCTCCCATACCCGCAGCCTTATGGTCAACCTTACCTTGCAAATAGGCCATTGAACTTCTTTGGAAGGAAAGCCCCATTGGATCTCTCGACACCTAACGATGCCAATCCATCCATCCCAAGGATGGAAATAAACCCTATAGGTATCCCTAGACCACTTGGACCCTATGTGCACCCACCGAGTGATGCTCCAGTCCACTATGTGGACGAGCCTAGCAGTGATGAGTCTTATGTAAACCCATATGTATCATATGATGAGGAAGAAAATGTAATCTTTGTGGACTATCGACCAGTACCGGTGATAGCATTAGGAAGAGGAAGAGGCAAAGGCCTAGGAGCACAAACCCAAGAGCCAATCATGTTTTGGACTTGCGGTCACCCATGACACATTTCTTCGTAAGAGGGAGCAAGAAAATAGAGATAAGGTTGACATGAGATGCGTTGAGTGTGGAATCACTCATCTCTTTGTCGATTTCCCTAGACGAAGGCCATCCTCCAATTTGGAAAATGATCCATCAGTTCCATTGGGGTTGTTCGATGTCGAGACACTCGATGGGGAGGCCACACCTATTCCATTGCATGTCATGACCCACACACAGACAAAGCAGGCCAGCATATCATTGCCAGGGCGTAGCAATCTTGATGCAACCTCAGTTGGAAAGAAGAGTCGGTGACGAAGGAAAAAGATACCATACGCTAAGGTCACCCTCAAAATCAAAAGTTCCACAACACTACATGTTGGAAGGAAAGTCATTGATGTAGAGAAAGAAACGTCGCCTCCACGAACGGTTGAAAAGGGAAGTGCTAAGGTTGATGAGTACCCCAACCTGAAGTGCCAACTCGAAGCCATCAAGAAGGTGAAAGAATGGGTGAAGGAGGCCCAGGAGCACCTACAGGACGCTGAGCCCATACTAGAAGACGAGATTGATGATCTCTCAAGCATAAGCACGCCAATCTCTCTCCCACGACCAAAATCAAGGGAGGCAATGGTACCACAAGCAGCGCCGCCTAGACAAAGTCTAAATGCTCTAGGCCAGCAAACCAGTCAGGGCCATTGGCCAAGAACCGTAGAATTAGGAGAGAGGCAAGTGGCTAGCAGCCTCCTCAATACACCGGTGACCACCCCTATAACTCTAAGCTTAGGCGACCTGCTTAGGCAGCATCCAACTCTATGGCAAGAGCTGAAATAGTGGGTTGAAGAACCAAATGAGCCAATTACCATAGACTTTCCTGAGCACAACACAGAAACTCAAATACTGAGTTTGACGCTGCATTCCATGCCTAAATCCTTGCACATCAATGCCTTTTGGGAAGGCACAAAAATGCATGCAATCCTATCAGTCTTAGCCCTAGGAGACGTCACCAAAAAGGGGATTGTGGACATGGGGACAAGAGTGAGTGTGCTAAGCCATATGGTGCTCCAAACTTAGGGTAACCCGTTGGTCGAGGTTGCTGAATTCAACGTCACACTAGCTAACGGAATGAAGGTGAGACCGGCATGTTGAAAAATTGGCCACTAAGGACCGCAGGAATCCAATTCTTTGTCAACTTTATAGTCATGAAGGGAGTGGACTACGACATCCTACTAGGCCGACCCTAGATGCGCAATGCGAGAGTCATAGAGGACTGGGGCAACGGCTTTATCTTCTTGGGCAATCGAATGGAGGCTATGAGAGTGGAGATGGACACATGGAAGACTATGCCTGTCAACGTGAATGACATCTCCACCATGTTGAAGGGCGATGGACAGACTAGGGGGTCCTATGGGGCCCTTTCTAAGCATATCTCTTGCCCTGAGGATGAGCGAGACTAGATGCATGCTGTTGCTACCATCGACCTACCATTTTCAGACACTAAGGAGTACGAGCAAGCCATCAAGGCAACTGGCAAACTTGAGAATATACCCTTAGTGCCAGTTTGCATAATGATCGAAAACCTACCTTGAAGATCAAACCCCGTCGAGGCCTGAACAATAGACGAGAGCTCTTGGAGATCTTAGGATATCTAACAGACAAATTGGATGGTAATCTAGCCACAAATCTCAAGCCACTCCAAGATCTCTTGGACGAGCCGAATTGGCGATGGTCCAAAGTGCACAATTGAAGCTTGAGGTACAATTGGGCCTTAATCCTCGACCAACAAAAAGAGATATGTCAGAACTTGGAGAATGATGAGCAATCGAACAAAGACAGCTCTGACGATGAATATGAGTACTGTTGTTCCTTTAGTGATGAGAGAGAAAGAAAAATTGATACCCTAGAATACGACATTGGGGGACGTATAATTAAACAAATGCAAGTAGACCCCAGACCATGCAAGTAGAGTGCCCTTAGAGTAGCAAAAGGAGTCAAGCATAAGGACTATGATCAAACTTAGTTAGAGCACACAGATGCAATCAACTACGAGCAGGCAAGCCTAGCCCCATTGAGTGATGCACCACTGCTACAAACGGACTCACCTTCTGAGCTACGACCACCAAGAGAGCTCCTCTTCTAGCAAAGATGGAGAGTTTGATTCTAAATCAGAAGTCAGCTCAAATGATGACCTTGAAATACCTCAACCCCCAAGACTAGACATACCAAGGGGGACCTACCCGTCCATCTCAGATGTCAACAGTTAAGGGAGGAATGACAAAAGCTACCTAAAGAAACGTAGACAAAAGAGCAGTGAAAACTGCAAGACCTGCCAATACGATTCACAAAGTTCAAAAAGGGAGATAGGGTGGTGATCTTACTGGGAGCCAAACGACAGGGGCAAGCAAGTGAACCAATTGAGGGACCTACCAAGGTCAAGGAGGTCAATTTAGCCAGGGAGGGGGAGACCCAATAACTTGTCTTTATAGCCAATGACTTGGCTAGGCAAGATGAAGCAAGTCTCATTACTCTCTTGCAAGAGTATATAGATGTCTTTGCTTGGTCCCTAGAAGAGCTCAAAGGGATAGACTGAAGTGTGGTCACTCACAACATACCCATGACATGTGACGCAACACCAGTCAAGCAATGACCATATCCCATGAATCCAAAGCACACACACGCCGCCAAGAAAGAAATTGATAAGCTAATGAGAGCAAGATTCATCTACAAAATTGAACACACTAAATGGGTTTCCCCCATAGTCATTGTGTTAAAGAAGAATGGAAAGATTAGAGTATGTGTCAATTACAAGAAGGTAAACGCAGCTACAAAGAGAGATAGTTACCCACTACCATACACCGAGCACATGCTCGAGAGAGTGGTTGGCAAAGAGGCCTATAGCTTTCTAGAATATTTCTCTGGATACAATCAGGTGCAAGTGCATCCTAACGATAGGCATAAGATTGCATTCGCCACTAAATGGGGAGTCTTTGCCTACATAGTCATGCCTTTTGGGTTGACTAATGCACCAACCACCTTCCAATGACTAATATGTACAATATTCAAAGACATGCTGAGGAAGGAATTAGAGGCCTTCGTGGATGACTTATGTGTTCACTCTACTTGGAAAGAACACTTAGACAAACTCTGAGCGGTCTTTGAACGATGTCGACTATACCATCTCTCATTGAACCCCTTGAATTGCAAATTTGGGTGAAGCATGGATGCATCCTAGGACATGTGGTGTCGAAAAACAACATTGCCATAGATTTCTCAAAGATCAGGATCACTGTTGACCTTCCACCCCCAACTGATTACAAGGGCGTTCAATGCTTCTTAGGACATACAGGGTATTATCGACAGTTTGTGTTAAACTATGCATTGATTGCTAGACCTCTATACAAGTTGTTGATTATATTTGAATGGACTAATGAATGCCAATGCGCATATGAGAAACTAAAAAAGGCTCTAACCATAGCACCAATTCTACAAGCCCCAGATTGGGCACTCACATTCCATGTGCACATTGACGCTTTGAAATTCACTATAGGAGCAATGTTATGCCAACCTGGTGAACACAACCTGGATTACCCAGTGAGCTTTGCTAGCAGACAACTCACTGAGACCAAAATGAATTACTCAACAACGGAGAGAGAGGGCTTGGCCATAGTGTTTGCTATAAAGAAATTTTGGCATTATCTTCTAGCTACGCCTTTTACCTTCTTTGTTGACCATCAAGCCTTGTTGTATCTGGTTAACAAACGTTGCGCTACAGGACTCATCGCTAGATAGCTACTTCTACTTTTGGAGTTTGACTTCTCCGTGGTGATGTGTAAAGGGAAGCAACATTAAATGGCCGACCATATGCGAGTTTTGACTTCTTTGTGGTGGTGTGTAAAGGAAAGCAGCATTACATGGGCAACCATATATCTCACATCCCCACAGGAGAATCTGTTGGGCAAGGCATTGTAGACAAACTGTCAGACGCACATCTATTCAATTTGTCCAACGAAATGGATTTGTTTAGAGCCAACATGATGTCGTACTGGGCAGATGACATAGTTCAAGTGCTTGAGCATAGACTATCCAAATGACCAATAGAAAAGGCCAGCGACTTAGGTGGCTCATCCTAAAGATCCAACCCTATCAATTGATAATAGGCCAACTCTATAGGTTGAGGCAAGACGGGTTACTACACAAATTCATGTGTGAACATGAGATGCATGATGTACTAACAGAGGCACATGATGGAATCATAGGAGGACATTTCAACGAAGGCGTGATAGCTCGCAAAGTGTTGCAATCCCAACTGTGGTGGCCTACTCTCTTCTGAGATGCAGCACGATTTGTGAAGCATTGTGATGAGTGCCAACGAACTAAAGTCCCTATTTGTAAACATCACATGGAGCTAACCCCAATTATCGCACGACAACCCTTCGAGAAATGGGGGATTGACTTCATCGGACCCATTAATCCCGCAACACGATATTCCCAAGTTAAATACATCATTGTGGCCACCGGCTATCTCACAAAATGGGCAGAAAAATGAGCTATGAGAAAAAATGACGCTAGGACCACTGCCAAGTTCCTATGGGAGCAGGTGATCTCATGGTTTGGCTACCCCATCAAACTAGTCAACGACCAAGGCACTCACTTCATCAATAAAGTGATAGCTCACCTCTTGTCCTCCTTCCTAATCATCCATTGAAAATCTTTGCCCTATTACCCTCAGGCAAACGGTCAAGGTAAGTCCACAAATAAAACCTTAATAAATGTCCTTGTGGCTCTACTGCACGGCTTACAGGATGGTTGTAGGACAAACCCCCTTTCAGTTGACCTATGGTACAGAGGCAATTCTACCCTTGGAGTTCGTTGTACCTAGCCTCAGGATAGCCCTTCAAGAGAAATGGGATGGGAAAGAGGCATGGACAAAGCGCTTAATTGAGCTCTAACACTTGTCAAAAACCCGGCTTCTAGTCACCCATGCACTAATATGCAAGAAGGCAATACGCAAAAGTCAATTTAACAAGCATGTCAAGCAATGCAACTTCAAATAGGGTGACTTATTACTCTTGTACTTAGTCAAAGGACATAAGCAAAAGCTAAAGTTTTGGGGGCTAGGACCTTTTAAGATTCAAACTATCAGCCACGAACTATTGATACAAAATGGTCCGTTGAGTTCACGCCAACGTAGAACTCGAAACCCTAGAGGGTGAGGGCATAGGCTTCTTCAATATGGTAGCTGCATAAAGAGGTACTTCCCTCCCACACACCCATTGCATGAGCCCCCAGTGCTAACATCTCATGTCCATGTACGAGTAGCCAATATCACTGAGATGGACAATAAGGATGAGGAAGCAATAGAACCAAGTTACCTAAGCATGACGGTCATTGCTAAGCACACATGCACCATCAACGCATTGATTGATGAAGGAGCTGATTTTAATGTCTTAACCCATGACCATTAGACCCAACTTGGCAAACCAGAATTGTAGCCCACTAATGTTAAGCTCAACCCTTATGGTGGCCAACCCTACAGACTTTTGGGAAAGTGTAAGATTGCAATTTCTATCGAGTCTAAAAGCATGCCAATAATCTTCTATGTGTTGTCCAACGCTAAGGATGCATGCACGGAATTGCTGTTAGGACGAACCTTCAAGAAGCGAGCTCGTTGTACTATCGACTACGAGTTGCAATGTATCCACCTAGCCATAGGCAACGTCCAAATAGTTACACTTTTCAACAAGGGTAGCGTGACTCTCTCCAAGTCCGCTATGCCACCTGTAGAGAGCCCCACCGGCAAGTCAAAGGAGGGGGGTAATGACTCATCACGACCCGCTAGACCTCAATGCTAGCAACCCGCTAAACCCAACATTGAAGCTAAGAAACCCCAATTCAAATGGGTACCTAAATAGTAAGGACTGCCACCTAGGAACAAAAACCCATGACCTCGCAAGGCTAATGACCCACACTCAAAACCTAGGAAACCAAGACGAAACTATAAACATCAATATATAGTCAAGCCATGATGGGTCCCTAAGGCCTTATTGCAAGCGCAAGGCTACTATGTGGGTAACACCTAGATTTAGCTTCCTAAAGCCAAAACAACCAAAGGCCCTACTCAAATGCCACCCTCAAGCTTGACCACATGAAGCATCACACTAGAGATACTCAAAACATAAGAGAATCATGCCACCAAGTCCATAGAACCTCCAAATCCTAACTTAGCAAGGCGGCCTACACCGATCTATTACTAGAAATCGCAACCTGCTAGTAACAAACCACCTAAATCTAGTCCCAATGGTACCCCTTAGACCTCAAAAGTGCCTCTACATGTGTCAATCACAGCTACAACTAAACCTATCAAATATAAGGCCCAACTACAACCTCAGGAGCAAACCAAGCAGCAAACATTAGCTGTTGAACTCTCTAGTGCTATCAAACCTCAACCACCTCTGTTGGGTTTAGACCCTCCTATGAGTGGTGATCAATTCTAACCTTATTCACAGACTTAGCCAAAAATGTTGGGGACTTGGTTGATTGCCTAAGCCGCTTGGATGCTACTTTCATAACATTGGCTAAAAGCTACGATCAATCAAACTTAGGTCTCTTGGAAAAACCTATGGCAACTGAAGTACGAATATTCCCTTGCTCTTGGGAGGAGTCTAAATTTGCATTCGTTAAGGCTTTCGAAGCAGCTGAGGAGTTAATTGCAACTAAGATATCCAATGAACAAGAAATCAAATAGCATCTCATTACGTCATATAGCAAGAACACGATCATGGCCGCAAACCAAGAAATCTAGAAGTTGAAAAGGCTTGCTAACAATGACTCCTCCTTCTTGCGGAAATGGTATGCTCTACGACTGCAATGGGAACTAGAGGGATGCCAAATAATGACCAACATTGAGCAGTGACGTGTAGTCAAGGCATCGCAATATGACCCAATCTATGTAGCTCCAACTTCATATAGGGTGTTGACTACCCTCCATAATCGACCCCTCAAAGAACACATTAAGGGACACCCTTATTTAGATCGCAACCTCAGTGAGGAGGTGGTGCACACAGGATCGGATGCTGTATGTGCGCGTAGTGAGCGTCAGAAGGTCCCCAAGAATAAAACAACTCTACTTTTTCACAAAAAACAAGAGAGAAGACTTGCACGACATGAAGCAAAAGACCAATTGGGTACAATCTCCCCCCGTGCCTTGTGTGAACGCTCCACAAAGCATGTATTTGATATATTATTTATCTCCAAGCTCAAAAAATAGCCCAATTTACAATTAGCATGCTTTAGATTTTGTGTTTGCTTTTGTCCCACTAAAGATTTAAAGCTATTGGGTGTCGAAAGAGTTGTGCTATGCCCAAATACAATGTCCAATAACAAATATTTAAATTGTGCATCCATGCGCATACAAAAATAATAAATAAATATCAGACACTTCAATAAATAAGCCTGTCAAAATAAATATTGGTGCTATGCCTAAGATATGCGTCCATCAAAAATGATAATTTCTTCTAAATAACTTGAATACATGGTATCGCCCAATGTTTCCCAACACCACCGCTGCCTACTCTACACATCAACTAAAGCATTCACAATTATTAGAAAATAATAAAATTAAACCAATAAAAGTGAATACCTAGCAGTCTTCAGCTACAAAATAAATAAATTGGTTAAAAATCAATTCTAACCTTAATTTATTATGAGTGCGCACTCTAAACTCATAAATGTTTATTAATTTAAATATGTATTTTGCAAAATCACCCGCTATGGAATCACCCACTTGCACATTAAATTAACAAGACGCCCAAAAAGGATAGGCGTCCCCATCGACTTTTCACACAAGGAATCCACCTTGTGTATGAGCCCCGACAATAAATATAATTTTACGGAATCCACCGCAAAACCTCATGGAATCCACCGTGGAATATGCCTCTTGGCATCATACCCTCGGGGTGGGATAGCAATTGTCCTCAATTGCTATTAGCTCAATGTGGAGCCAACAGTGAGGGGTAAGCACTTAGGTCTCGAGCATGCATCCATTGGGTCTCTTCAACAGAATGATTTTTAAACTTAACCAGATATCTAGAATATCTACGGCCAGTTCTAGTGGTCATAAAGTCAGTATCTAGAATAGTTTCAAGCTGAAGGATTTCAATTTCTTCTTTTAGTAAAGGAAGGTTTTCAAAGACAGGGTGTACAGGTAATTGGCCTCTAAAAGGTCATAATAAACTGATATGAAAAGTGTTGTGGATTTTCCAGTGTTGTGGTAATTCTAGTTTAAATGCATTGTCATTGATTTTATGAATGATCTTGAAAGGTCCATAAAATCTAGGAGCTAACTTTACAACAGGGTATTTGTCAACACTTTGTAATCTTCGCTTTTCAATACGTAACCAAACATAATCATCAACTTTGAAACTCATAGCTTTTCTTTTCTTGTTGGCTTGTTTTGTGTATGATTGCTGGGCTTTGGCAATCATATCTTTAACTTCATGAAAAATAGTAGCATGCATGTTAGCAATATCATCAGCAGCTTGAACTTTGTTTGACAATGATGTAACAAGTGTAAGTAATCTATATCCATAAATAATTTCAAATGGTGCTTTCTGTGTAGCTATATATTGTGTGTTATTGTATACAAACTGAAGTAAATGTAAACGTGCATCCCATGTTTGTGGTTTTGAAATTGTGTATGCATGCAAAAGATCTAAAATGGTACTGTTAGTAGCTTCTGTTTGCCCATTTGTTTCAGGATGAAATGCAGATGAAAAAGCAATCTTTGTTCCTAAATTAGCAAACAAAGTAATCCAAAAATTATTGCAAAATCTAGAATCACGGTCAGAAATAATAACTTTTGGCAAACCATGATTAGTGAAAATAATTTTCAAGAACAATTGAGCAGCTTGAGATGCAGTTAACGTTTTCTTGCATAGAATAAAATATGCTTGTTTGCTAAACCTATCGACAATAGTCCAAATCATGTCATGATTAGCTTTAGTGTTAGGCAAACCAAAGATAAAATCCATTGAGATATGTTCCCATGGTCGTTCTGAAATTGGTAAAGGCATTAATAAACCATATTATTTACCATGGTGTCGTTTAACTCTTTGGCAGATTAAGCATTCAGATACGAAGTTAGATATATCAGATTCCATGTGTTGCCAATAAAAATCTTCAACCAGTGTACGCAAAGTAGAAATAATTCCTCTATGGCCTTGGTATGGGCGACAATGAATTTCATGTAAAACAAATGATCGAAATGGAATAGTTACACATAATCTTTTTTCATAAAACATAAATCCATCAATGTAAGACAATGAATCAATGGAAATCTAATTATTTGCAACTAATTTATTTCAATCAACTTGAAAACTAGGGTCTTGGTCATAAGTATATTTCATAGGGAGAAGAGAGTCAAAAGATATCACAGAAATACTATGTATAGTCGGTCCTCTACTTAAAGCATCGGCAACAATATTCTCTTTTCCAGGTTGATATTGTATGAGTGGATGAAAACTTTGAATAAAAGCAGCCCATTTAATGTGTCGGTTAGATATTTGTGGCTGACTAAGAAAATGTTTAATGCTTTGTTGATCAGTTTTGATCATGAATTCAGATCCTATTAAATAATGTTTCCATTAACGTAAAGCTTGTACTACAGCTAGCAATTCCTTATCATAGGTAGAATACTTAAGTTCAAAGGGTTTAAGTTTGCAGCTAGAGTAGGGTATGGGATGAGAATCTTGCATAAGGACTACTCCTATTCCAGATCCACTAGCATCAGTGACTACTAGGAAAAATGGTCTATTGAAGTCAAGTAATTGCAATATAGGAGCATGAGTTAAAGCATGTTTCAATAAATCAAAGGACTTTTGTTGATTGTCGGACCAATGATACACAATGCCTTTCTTTAATAATTTTGTCAAAGGTAATGCAAGCAATGAAAATTTTCTCACAAATTTTCTATAAAAGCTAGCAAGACCTAAGAAAGAACGTAATTCGTGCGCATTTTTAGGTATCGGCCACTTCAAAATTCCTTCTATCTTTTTAGGGTCAACTTTAATACCTTTAGATGACACAATATGTCTTTTAGGTATTCAATTTGTGTTTGGAAAATTTCACTCTTTTTCGGATTAGAATATAATTGATTCCCTTTCAATAATTTGAAAACCAAAGATAAATGTTCATTATGCTCGTTCTCATTCTTACTGAAAACCAATATGTCATCAAAGAAAACAATGACACAATGTTGATGCTTCAAAAATATATGATTCATCATACTAGTGAATGTGGCTAGTGTATTAGTTAAACCAAAAGGCATAACAAGGAATTCATAGTGTCCAAATTGTGTTCTAAATACAGTTTTGAATATATCAGATGCATCCAATCTTACACACAAATTTAAGATCTATCTTGCTAAATATTACAGATCCTTGTAGCTTGTCCATAAGATCATCTACCCTAGAAATCGGATATCTATTCTTAACAATGATCTTATTTAGGGCATGATAATCAATGCACATGCGATAGGTGTTATTTTTCTTATTCACTAATAGAACAGGTGCACCAAATGGAGAACTACTAAGTCTAATGAGTCCTCGGGTTAACAATTCTTCAACTTGGGCTTGAATTTCTTTCTGTTCAATTTGGTTTGTCTATATGGTGCTTTACATGGTGGTTGTGATCCAGGAATTAGGTCTATTTTGTGATCTTCAAGACGTATAGGTGGTAAGCCAGGTGGTAAGTCAGTAGCAAAACAATCTTGAAATTGTGAAAGAAATTGTGCGTGCTTAGGATGCATCTATCTTGAAATTGTGAAAGAAATTGTGCGTGCTTAGGATGCATCTAATTTTCTTTAGCTTCGATTTCATTCACCCATATTAAATAGGATTTGCTACCTTTTCGTAATGCACGTTTAGCCTGTGTATGACTAAGCAATGGAAAATTATCGAAAGTGAGCATACCATGCAATGCAACTTGTTTCCCATTAGAATGAATTTTCATTGAATGCATGGAATAATCTATATCGGGATTGTATTGATGACGCCAAGGCATTCCTAAGATAATGTCACTAGATTGCAAAGGCACAACTAAGAAATTTCTACGTTCAACATAATTACCAATTTTAATTTCTAAGTCATGCACTTCTTGTGTTCCATTGTATCTAATGCCTAAGAATGTAGCCTTGATGCAATAATGTGTAGAAACAGTATGTAAAATCAATTCTTTGACCAATTTTGCAAAAATAAAGTCGTGTGTGCTCCCATCATCATGTAAAACAGTCTTTTCTTTACCATGCACAAGACATTTCATCGTTAATAAAGAATGGGGACTTGGCATACCTGGTAAAGTATCTGAAGTAGTACCGATATCATCATCGTCTTCCGTGAAATCTGGTATTTCTTCATGTTCTTCATCTTCTATCACTCCCAAATAATTGATGTGTACAATTGGCTTTTTGGATTAACAATTCGCCGCTAGATGTCCAGGTTGATGACATTTGTAACAGACTATAGGTTTGGCTTTAGACACATTATTGGTAATAGCAAAAAGTTTAGAAATGTTGGGATTTTGCTGGAAAGATGGCTTAGGGTTTGGATTTGCATTTGATGGTAAAGCAGGGGGTCATGTCCAAGATTTACGGAATGAAGATGGAAGGAAACATTTTTTATTCAATCTTCAAAAATTTGAATTGAATTATTTTGAACCAAAGTTACCATTAGTTTGAAATTGTTGTGGTCGCTTCTCTCATCCTCAAATTTTGTCTTCAGTGTCATGGGCCAAGAAAATTGCATCTTCGAGAGTCGTTGGCTTGAACATGTTGACCTCCGCATAAAAATGTCTAAATAAGCCAGACATAAACTTGTGTTTATGGGTTGCCTCAAGTACATCTTTGAGCATTTGTAGTTGCAATAAAGCATTCCAAAAACGCTCAGTATATTGTGAAATAGGCTCACGATCCCTCTGTTGCAAAAGATCCCATTGTTTGATTGCTTTTTCGTGGAATTGGGGTGGAAGGAAATTCTGCAAAAAATTCTTTTGGAAAGTCTCCCAAGTAGTAGGACAATTAATGCTCTTGTGGACAACAGTCCACCATAGGGATGCTCTATCCACTAGATGATTAGTGACACACTTAATTTTGTCTTTCTCAGCATACTGTTCTTCATGGAAATAATCATCAAATTGACTGATAAAAGCAAGTACATTGTTTCCATCGTGTGACCCATTGAAAGTACGGAATTTGAAATTTCTTTTACTTATCTTTGTTTCTTTTTGAATAGATTGCGCTTCACGTGTTGCATCGATCGTACGTCGTATAAGATCTTCATATTGCAGTCCATCTTGGTCAGCGGTAGATCGTTGCAAATTGGCCAATTGAGCTTGCAAAGTTTGACGTGCTCTTCGTTCCTCTTAAAGCTGCATCATAATCAAATCCAGTTTTTGCTCCATCGTTGGTTCGGGTAGGTCACCTTCAGCCATAAAATCTTCCATGGTTTGATCAAACATCCTACAAAATTTCAAAAGACCTCACACACTCGAAATCTTGTTAAGGGGATGAGCGTAGCTCAAAGTCGGGTTTAAAATGCTTATTTCTTCTTTGCGGATGCGGAATTTGACGTCGTCTTCCAAGAGGATATTCATGCGTGCAGACTACGTATAGCAATTTGTTTGCTGGAATTTGGCTCTGTCAGTCCACAGATGTGAACAGGGGCTTCGATGAAAGTCAAAACATGTCCAGGACTAACTGTATACGAATAGTCGCTATGGGAAAGGTTGAATCTTGAGATTTTAACCTTTGTGACTTAGTAGACTTGAAGCTTTAATAAGCTTAAAGCTTTAAGCTTTAACTTAATCGTTTTTTTTTTGTAAACCAGGACGACGGTATGCTTCAAACGATGTCGACAGTAGGTAGTACATCCTACCACCACGAACATCAAAATTTGTTGAAGATAAGCTTTTTAGAAAGCTTATTAAGCTTTCTAATGAAACTTTATGAATTTGACTTATCTGCTTCTCTGGTCTTTGAAAAAAAAAAAACGTGTTGATGAAGAAGCTTCCCACTGGTCCTCCGCTTGTAGAGGCTGGTCCTTCGCGATCCAATAGCGTAGCAGGGGGTTCTTCACTGCCAAGAATACGCTGGTATTGATGGATTGCCACGAGACTGACTGTAGAGCTCAATCGTTCCAAGAGCTCCACCTTCGCGCGAGATGGTAAGCAATTAGAAGCTCTCGATCTCAACTTCGCTCTGATACCACTGGTGCACAAATCGGATGCTGTATACGCGTATAGTGAGGGCCGGAAGGTCCCCAAGAACAAAAGAACTCTACTTTTGCACAAAAAACAAGAGAGAAGACTTGCACGACATGAAGCAATAGACCAATTGGATACAATCTCCCCCCGTGCCTTGTGTGAGCACTCCACAAAGCATGTATTTGATATATTATTCATCTCCAAGCTCAAAAAATAGCCCAATTTAAAATTAGCACGATTTAGCTTTTGTGTTTGCTTTTGTCCCACTAAAGATTTAAAGCTATTAGGCATCCAAAGAGTTGGGCTGTGCCCAAATACAATGTCTAATAACAAATATTTAAATCGTGCGCCCATGTGCATACAAAAATAATAAATAAACATCATGCACTTCAATAAATAAGCGCGTCAAAATAAATATTGGCGCCACACCTAAGATGCGCGTCCATCAAAAATAATAATTTCTTTTAAGTAACTTGAATACATGCTATCGCCCAGTGCTTCCTAACACCACCATTGCCTGCTCTACACATCAACTGAAGCATTCACAATTGTTAGAAAATAATAAAATTAAATCGACAAAAGTGAATACCTAGCAGTCTTCAGCTCGAAAATAAATAAATTGGTTAGAACTCAATCCTAACCTTAATTTATTACGAGTGTGCACTCTAAACTCATAAACGTCTATTAATTTAAATATGTATTTTGCGGAATCATTCGCTATGGAATCACCCACTTGCACATTAAATTAACAAGATGTCCAAAAAGGAGAGGCATCCCCATCGACTTTTTGCACAAGGAATCCACCTTGTGTATGAGCCCCGGCAATAAATATAATTTAACAGAATCCACTGTAAAACCTCACGGAATCCACCATGGAATATGTCTCCTAGCATCAGGAGGAGTTGCATGTTGCTAGCCGAGTGGACTCTGGTGACTTTTTGCTTGATGTCCCCACTTACATTATGCATGTAGGCATCCGCCCTTTTGATATGGATAGCTATGCTAATTTAGAATATAATCTGAATTTCTATGCCTAGCTCATGTGAAAGTAAAACACTAAGATTATGTGCTAAAGACCCTTCATCCTCTAACCCTTTAATCCTAGGAAGGATTCTTCTCATTTCAGAGGGGGGAGGGGGTAAGGCGAATCAAACCAAACACATAAGGAAAATAATAAAGGAAAAGCACACATTTCAAGGGTGGGATGCAACAACTTGTGATTGAGAAAAATGTCAATAAAATTTGAAATCGATAGACTACTGGGAGGAAAAAGTCTACCTTTTGCACTCAAGCATTTCAGTTCAGCAAAAGTATGTAGTCATTTCCTGTAATTATTCTGAAAAACACTAATGGTGAATATGGCTTCATGACAGGCATCCATCATGGCAGGCCAAGAAAAGGCTAACAAATTGCCTTTTTCAGAAGAAGAACAAGCAAAATACAGACTTTCAGTGGAAACACAAGCCTTCAACCAGTTCAAGTTTCGGCATATCTTCAATCTAGAAGACATAGCCATTGAAGAATGGGTTGTGAGGTAGATCATCGAGTAATGCAATTTGCAGAAATACGTGGAAGCAGTAAGCCAAGGGGTGGACTACTTCCACTATGCAAATTTCCTGAGGACTTTCCACAGGAACGGGGCACCGTAACTGTGCATGAGGGAGAGGAAACTTGTCATGTGCAGATTGAATTGCCCCTGGAGCTGGTGGAAAAGGCATTGAGCTTGGCAAACAAAGTAGAGAGGAAGTTGAAGAGAGATGTATATGCCTTGCTAGGAATGGACAATGTAAAATTCCACACCAACGATGGCATCAGCTTGGCAGATATGTCGGATCTCGAAGTCCAACTCCAAGCCAAGATGGCGCACGCATTGTTCTCTAGTCAGAGGTACGACACCATCATGAGCCGCATCAACGTCCCCCTACTAGAGAGCATTGCAGCAAGGTCACTGGATGAGGTGAACCTCAATGGCGGTTGGATGAGGAAGACCATTGAGACCTCAAAAAAGCTTTGGCAATGGGAGGACAACCTGCCAGAGGAGAATCTCCTGCCACCAAGGCCAAAAGTAAAGCTTTGTCTTCAAAGGTTGCAACGATCGGATTCAGTGGGGTCCTCACCGCGATCATCAAGGAAGCCCTGGGACAAGGGCAAGAAGAAGCAGGAGAAGGAGTAAAGGAAATGCCAAGCAAATCACCACCTCACCAAGAATAGGAGGCACAGTCCAGTGAAAGGAAGAAGAAGATAGGGAACAAGAAGAGTAGACTAAGGCTAAGAAGATAAAGAATAAAATCACGCTAAGAAAGCAGGAAGAGGAGAGGAGAAAACAAGAGAAGGAAGACTTGCAGAAGGCTCATAGAGAGTCCAAAAAGAAGAAGAAGATAGGGAACAAGAAGAGCAGACTAAGGCTAAGAAGATAAAGAAGAAAATCACGCTAAGAAAGCAGGAAGAGGAGAGGAGAAAACAAGAGAAGGAAGAAGAAGATAGGGAACAAGAAGAGCAGACTAAGGCTAAGAAGATAAAGAAGAAAATCATGCTAAGAAAGCAGGAAGAGGAGAGGAGAAAACAAGAGAAGGAAGACTTGCAGAAGGCTCATAAAGAGTCCAAAAAGGCTGAAGAGGAAAGAAGGAGAAAGTAGGAAGAGAAGGAAGAGGAGTTGAGAAAAAAGGAGGAGGAAGACATGGCCCTCACCACGCACAAGTCCATTGAGTAGCAATCCAGGCAGGACAAGGCGGAACCTGCAAGCCCCCAATCAAAGACGAAGGGCTAAGCTCGAGCGCCCATGTGCCAAAGTTTGTGCCACCTGCAGTGCAAGAAGGCAAGGGCAAGGCCCCAATCACCCCCATTCCCACTCTCCTAACGCCCGTCGCCACCAAAACCACCGCCATCTCCACTCCCAATTCTATGACTCATGTGGATGCCAGCAACTTAATGGCTTGGGTCTAGTACTTTGTGAATAAAGGAATGGGCCAAGGAGTAGGAGAAGGAACCCCCCTAGTAGGAACCAAAAGGCCATAGATGTGGCAGACGTTGAGTCGAGGCAAGACCCTAAGAGACAAACGGTGGCAAGCTCCACAACCTCTGTACCCACAACAAAGAGGCCTTCCAAAAATACGACGAGTATGTGAAGGAGCTCCTCTCTCAATTAGAGAAAGCCAAGGAGAAGAGAAAAATCGTGATAGCAAAGTTCGAAGCCGAAAAAGAGGCCATGGCTACATCCCAGTTGGAGAAAACATGCCAAATAGCCATGGCCCAAAGGGAAGTTTACGAGCTGAAGGAGCAGCTAGAAGCTAAGGAAGAGACAGAAGCGAAATGGGCTAACCAGAATGAAAAAAGAGTCAAAGCCTTGGCACGCTGTCTCGCTCAAGTTGAAAAATAAAAAATACTTGCTGAAAGCATAGTGGAAATCACCGAAGTGAGCCTCCAAACCTAGCAACGTGCCTTCCTGGATACCCTATTAGACATCACCTAGGAAAAGAAGGGAGAGTCCATAGAGGCAATGAAAAAGAAACTGGGAATGGCTCATAGAGCACTGAAAGCAAGACTACAGATGCCGCCACAACCGAGTGGAGTTGGTCCAAGCCTAGAAGAGCAACGCCATTATCTCCTATTGGGAGACCTAACCTCACAGGAAGTGGACGCACTCAGGTTCATCGAAGAAGAGCAGTAGGAGCCAAGCTAGGAAAGGGAGGTGGATGTGAACTTTTGAATGGGATCACACAAAGAAGAGCTTGTCCCACCACCTCCTTCCCCATGGCGTGAAGAGTAGCAACACACAAACACCTCCACAGAAAGGAAGGCGGCACTGAAGGAAAGAAGAAAACAAATGGTAGAGGACACAAGGATAAAATGGAATGCCAAGGGATTGAGGGCACCCCATGCACCTATCCCACCATGCAAGGATGATGCCCCAGCAAGCTTCCACACTGACCTTGTAATCTGGGAGAGGCAATAAACGTCCAGGAGCCCCTTCAACTTTCACTTTCAGTTCCCCACCACCTTGCGTAGGGTTTTGCCCATCAAGGTGGTGGAGGAGGTGATTAACATTGGAAGCAGGCTCTCAGACAGAAATGGCTAGAGGAGAGAGAGCAAAATCCCACCTTATGGGCTACTGAAGATGCTGAATTTTGACAGAATAAGGTTTTTGAAGTGCCAAGGTCGATGGCCAGCTACGAATGTCAACCTAAATGAAGAAAAAGGGTTTGTGACTCCAACTTGGATACTTGGATGGCCTTTTGCAACACTCAACCCTTTGAGCGGAATGACCCAACCTTTATGCCTTACCCTCAAAGGGTGGGAGTGAATTTTGACTCCAGTGTCCACGGCCACTACGACTTCCCTATAATCTATAATCCTCATTGTACTACATATGAAGAGGCCCTCGTCTTCACATCAAAGGACTTGTATGATACCCTAATCCAATTCACTAACGAATTCTCTTCATGCCCTGACCCCACCTTCATTACTACTTGTAATTACCTTAGACTGCTTAGGATACTCCTTAGGTAGCAAGACCCCACCCCGGAGAAGCTCAGCCTTCCATTACTCCATTTTGATCCTAACGCTATAGATAGTTATGTGATGGCTTGACTAATGATGTGGGTTGCTCTATTACCTTCATTTTTCTTAGCCCTTCTAGAGAACATGAATGATAAGCGCTTCACCCCGCTGCAATCATCCATTTCTCTCCATCACCACCCTTCGGGTCTGCCTAAACCTCAAGGGATATCCCCAAAGCCGTCAATTTCTTAACAAATCTATTAAGCCCCCTTCTCCACCTCACTCTGATGACAAAGACTAACTTCTGTCAACAACTATGTAACTTGGGCAAAAAAATATATATCACATGTAGACACCGCAAGTTGCACATCGATCACAGTCACTACACCTAGGGGTCCTCAA
This sequence comes from Lygodium microphyllum, assembly GCF_053477565.2. NCBI lineage: Eukaryota > Viridiplantae > Streptophyta > Polypodiopsida > Schizaeales > Lygodiaceae > Lygodium > Lygodium microphyllum. Next base: position 103,799,930 of record NC_141135.1, read on the forward strand.
GTTGGGTACATTCGATGGCCTCAGTCGAACGGCTTCGTGCTTAACCCCCTAGCCCTTTGGATTCCCCACGACACTTGCTTAGGGCACATCAAGGAAAGGGCATACCTAGGAAGGTAATTCTTGCCTAGGGTTAGACCTGTCACCCTAAGTCCCCTGCACTGCACCTCCCTTATGCACAAACTGGGTCCTCAAGTGTGGGACACCACCAAGGGATTTGCCCAAGGTTAGAGACCTGTCTCCAAGTTCCACAAGTATAAGCACTACACACTCCATGGTAAGGCAGAAACACCCCCAATCAGTGCATCTTTCTTTTCTTTCCAAGTACAAACAAAGGCCCCGACCACCAGCTCCAGAGGCCCCATCATCCATGCAATGCATTCCCCATCTTATGCAACATGTCACCATGCAAGCACAACAAAGGAAGGGGCGAACGCAACAGCCCCAATCAAAAAGTGAATGAAGAATCTCATTTAGAACAGCGTAGGAAAAGGCAGCCAGGGAGGGCCAAACGACAGATCTCTCCAACTATATCTTCAATTTCAAAGATGGATCCACACATCTACCTCTCTCCATGTAGGGATTCACCCAACTTTATCTTCGATTTCAAAGGCATAAATCCCTCCAACATACCTTCCACCCGGGCTTGTATAAGGGCCTTTCAGAACCATAAATCCCTCCAACACCAGGGCTCATATCCAACTCAAGGGCCTTTCAGAATCATAAATTCCTCCAACACCACGGCTCATATCCAACTCAAGGGTCTTCCAAAACCATAAATCCCTCCAACACACCTTCCAACAAGGCTCATATACAAACTCAAAAAGCCACCTGGCTACCCCAGCAACACCGTCCGACTCACCACCCAACAGTGCCATCAGATTGGCACTCAACTAAGAGGGGGGTAATGTTTACTGCAAAGCGAAGGAAACCGAAAACAAGGCATCAAGAGGAAAAGTGCAAGGCAAAAAAAAGGAAAAGTTGCCCCACAAGAGAGTGGACCTACAAGAAATCTAAAAGCATGGGAACAACCACCAGGAGTACAAGACGCAACCATGGAAGCCACAAGAAGCCAAAAGCTAGAAGGTGCACCTTTAAATATAAAGGCGCAGCCAAAACCTCTGTAAAAGAGTGCCAAGCTCCCTCCTGTGCAATTTGTAACCATGAACAGGTAGTAGGACTAAGCTAGGAAGAGAGGAGGACAATGGAAAAAAGGGCCTAGGTGGCCAGCCATGTAAGAAAAGGGGGATAAGGGAATGACCACCCAAAAGGGATTTAGGGTTTTGTATATAAAGTTCAAAAAGTGAATGAGAGCTTGCTTGCTTGTGAGTGCTTGAGAGAGGGAGTGTGAATGGGTGAGGGTGTGAGTGTGTGTGAGGGTGTGAGGGTGAGGGATCTTGGAGGTGAATCCCTCCAGCATCTCCTTTCTTCTTCTTCTTCTTCTTCTCTTCTCTTCTCTCATCTCGCGCATGGCTATGGAGGATGGAGCTTGGAGGAAGAGGCTTGAGGATGCTTGAGCGTGCATCACGAATCGAGGAGCCATCGGAGTACTTGAGAGAGGAAGTAACTCAATCGGGCATTAAGGTAAGCTCACGACAATTGTAGAGAGGGATAGTACGTTGGCTATGTGAGACATTAGTGCTCACTTGAAACGCTTGAACAATAAACGGTCCATGGGTCTTAGCGATTGAGCTTGAGCTCGAGCTTGAGCTTGCCTCTACATAGTCGGAATGCAAAGGGAGTACAAACTCCTGGTTCTACAGCAGGCGGAGCTTGAAACACAAATGAGAAAACTTCAGGAGGACATGGAAGAGCTCCCTGCACTAGAGACAAAGAGAGCACAAGAATAAGAGGAACGGCAAAGACAGAGCGAAGAAGCAGAGTATAGAGTGCAAAGGGAAAGAGAGGAACACGCAAGATTAGAGAGAGAGATCAAGCACCTGACATAAGAAAAAGAAGAAATTATGCAGAAATGGAAAAGGCAGAAGCCGACAATAGTGACCCTATCACAAAGGCAAAGCAATGGCTTGGAAGAGATGAAAAAGAAGGCAAAGGAATGGGAGGCCCAAAGCGAGAAGAAAGTGAAGGACCTAGTTAGTCGCTTGGCCCTTGTGGGGAAGGAAGGATAATACTAGCAAAAAGCAAGGCTCATGCCAATCTCGAAGCCCAACAACATGCCTTCCTCAGCACAATTTTAGACATCACACTCTCTAAAGAGGAGGAAGTTGAGGCACTTAAGAGAAAATTGGAAATAGCTTGCAAGGCGATTAAACAAGGGATGTGCTCCCAAATCCAGGACACAAGCCTCAATCTGACCTGGCGGCAAGATCAACAAGAAAATATGTTGTGAGCAGGCTTGCCGCCACAGGAGGTTGACACATTGGGACTCCAAGAAGAACAACCACAGGAAGCACTAGTAGCAAGGTCAAGCCATGACGGGGCACAATAAGACGAGTGGATTCAACCACCTCCCTCACCACCACAATAACCAGAACCCCCTCAACAGCAAGATGCCATAGCAGAAAGGAAAGCCAAAGCTGGAAAGAAGAGGGCTAGAATGCTTGATCAAGCACACAAAAGGGCAAAAGCGCAACCACCTACGGTCCAAAGCCTCCCATCCCACCGAAGAGGGGCTGCTCACCCATGAACTGGAACATGGAGCTATCAGTTTGGGAGCAGTGGGAAAATCGTTGCTAGCCCTTTAATTTCACCTTCCGATACCGAGCGGCCCTTAGCAAAGTGTTATCCACTGAAGTGGTAACAAAAGTAATCGCCATGGGAAGAAGGCTTAGTGACCAATGGCTCACCGAAAGAGAGAAGAATCCAACAGCTTGGTCTCCGAATTACTGGAAAAACAAGGTTGAGGAGGTGCCCCACATGGTAAAAGGCTATGAATCCCAACCTAAGTGGAGGAGAAGAGTCTAGAATGGCCATGTGGATGCATGGATGTCATTTTGTGGCTTCCTACCCTTCGAATGAAATGATCCGACCTATCTACCATATCCTCGAAGGGTAGGAGTAGATTTTGACCCTGACATCCATGGTTGATCTTCCCGAAGATCTACAACGTCAATGCCACAAAACCTGAGGAAGCACTTTCCTTCTCAAAACAAGATCAATGGGAGTCCTCGCACCAGTAGAGTACCATCTCCTGCCGCTCTTTTTTGACATCAACGTGGGAACAGATAGATGCACCATGACTCAGCTGATGCTACGTGCTACCCTGCTCTTATCATTTTGCATGGCCCTCCTTGAGGACATAAATGACAGTCATTTTACTAGCTATAGCCATCCATTTTTGTCCACCACTCCTCTCCATGTTAGGATAGCCAAAAAGGGTACATGCTAAGTAGAAACGTCCTTAGTAAATCATTGAAGCCCCCTACCTCCCCACCCGAGAAATAGATCCTCTATTTTGTAATACCCCTCAAAGGTCAAGGGAAAGAGAGAGAGAGAGAGAGAGAGAGAGAGAGAGAGAGAGAGAGAGAGAGAGAGAGAGAGAGAGAGAGAGAGAGAGAGAGAGAGAGAGAGAGAGAGAGAGAGAGAAGAAGAAGAAGAAGAAGAAGAAAAAGAAGAAAGAAAAGAACATGAATGAGGAAGAGAATGAAAAAAAAGAAAAAGAAAAGGAAAAAGAAAGCAAAGATGAGAAGCAAAGAAATCACAACGGGCAGTTCACCCCACATAGGCCGCAGTCACTACACCTAGGGGTTCTCAAGTTAGGTGCATCCAGTGGCATTGGTTGGCCGTCCCTAACCCCCTAGCCTCACTTTGACCCCCCACTTCATGCTTAGGGCATATCAAGGGCAAGACATACCTAGGAGGTAACACTCACCTATGGTTAGACATGTCACCCTAACTTACACGCACCGCACCTCCCTATGCACAAACAAGGTCTTCAAGTGAGGGACAACACCCAGGTTGACCCAACTCCCATTTCCATTAGCACAAGCACAATGCACCACACGGAAAAGAAAGCACACCCCCAAGTAGTGCACCTTCTTTTCTTTTCAGATACAAACAAAGTCTCCAAACCCCCAACTTCGGAGGCCCCATCATCCATGCAATGTGCTCATGACCTCCACCATCTTAACATCAGTTTCTTCCCAAGACAAATTCCCCCGAGACCCCATCATCAGTGACTCACATGTCTTCCCTTTTAAATCATCAAACCTTCATCAACTCAAAACCGCAAGTTTCCTGGAACTAGCACCCATCTAAGAGAGGGGTTATCTTATGCGAGAATTTCACCATATAGACGAAACAAGGCAGAGGCAGGATCAAGGCAACCCCAATTAAAAAGTGAATGAAGAAGCCCATTTGGCACAATGTAGGAGAAGGCAAGCTCAAAGACAGAGCTCCAACTACTTTGGCGAGGTCCTCTCAAGGATGAGGGAGGTCCTGTCAAGGATGAAGGGCTCTCCCAAGGATGGAGATAAGCACCGAACCTTCTAGCAAGGCTCTCTCAAGGATGAGGGAAAACTCCAAACACTCTCGCAAGGACAACATGAGGTGCAATGTAATTCATTTTGTAAGGCACAAAGGTTTCCTCCTGTGTAAAGTGATACACTCTACATGGACATAGATGAAGGGATGAGGCAACTTGATGGAATTGGGGGAAAGCCATGGCAAGATCACGTCATAGCAGCCACCACGGAGGGCAAGAAGACGGATGCATCTCACACCATCGTCAATTTCAAAGGCAAATCCGTCCACCCGCCATTCTCCAAGGGGGGATCTATCTAACACCCTCTTCAATTCAAGGACAGATCCACCCACCCTCACTAATAGTGAGAGACCATGCCCAACACCATCTTCACCTTCAAGGGCCGATTCATCTGACACCATCCCCCGCAAGGGCTTGTATACAAACTCAAAAAAGCCGTCTAGCTACACCCATCCCACGCTCCAACTACTACCCACCATCAGTGCCATGGGACTAGCACTCGGCTAGGGGGGGGGGGGTAATGTTAACCACCTCAGCACAAGAAGAAAGCAAAAAAAGTGAAAAAAATGTGGAAAAGCGCAAGTTGGGACCTAAAAGAGGTCGCCTAGGAGGAAATGAGACACAACAGAAGAATCAAGAAGGGAAACGGTCGACAGTGCAAGAAAGGCCTCAAAAAATCTAAGCCAAAGGTAGAAGTGCATTGAAGCGCATTCTTAAATTCAAGATACCCCTAAAACTTTTTGTAAAAGAGCACTAGGCTCCCTCCTATGTAAATTCTAAAGGTAGATGGGTGGTGGAAAGGAAGCTAGGAAGATAAGAGGACTATAGGGAAGAGGGCCTAGGCTACGGCCATGTAAAAAGGGGATAAGGGGATGACCGCCCAAAAGGAATTTAGGGTTTTGTATATAAAGTTGAAAAGTGAATAAAGAGCTCATTCTTTGGTGTGTGGCAAAGTGGACTCTTCTTCTTCTCTCCTCTTCTCTTGCTTGCTTGTGAGTGCTTGAGGGAGGGAGTGTGTGTGTGTATGTGTGTGTGTGTGTGTGTGTGTGTGTGTGTGTGTGTGTGTGTGTGTGTGTGAGAGAGGATGAGGGATCTTGGGGGTGAAGCCTTCCACCATCTCCTCTCTTCTTCTTCTCTTCTCTTCTCTTCTCTCATCCCGCGCGTGGCTATGGAGGATGGATCTTGGAGGAAGAGGCTTGAGGATGCTTGAGCTCTCATCACGAATCGTGGAGCTATCGAAGTGCTTGAGAAAGGAAGCAACTCAATCGAGCATCAAGGTAAGCTCACTACACTCGTAGAGAGGGATAGTGCATTGGCTATGTGAAGGGTAGCCATTAGTGCTCGCTTCTTGAAATGCTTGAACAATAAGTGGTCAGTCGGCCTTGGCAGTTGAGTGTGAGCTCCCATTACATCAAACATTCCTAGGTGGAGGGCTAAAGTAATGGAGAATTAGACTACATGCCATCATGGGCTAATTTATAGGCCTAGTGGGTTATTCAATTTAGTCCTTCCAATTGGTGTTAGTCTATGTCCTTTCAATTAGGCACAAGATTAACTAGTTTCATTTTGAGACTGATACAAATGCTTATTTTAGTAGGCTCATTTTGGGCTATACTTAGGCAAAAAGGAATACATATGGTTCATCGAACTAAGAAGCTGTAATTCTTAACTCTCAAAGAACTCTATATAATATACTTCACAAAGTCCAAAAATGGACAACCCTCATCATACGAGTGGTGAATGTAAAATCATAGGAGCTAGGGAACACAAGAGATTGCATTGCATTAAAAGTGTGTAGCTTCCACAAGGAACTCAAGTGGTAGAAAGGCCAAACATCAAAACCATAACCAAAGCTTTTGTTTGGGGTATCCACAATGAAAGGGTTTATAAGGCTATGGCAAGCAACTAATATTGGATAGATACCTGATAGATACAAGATTAGTAGTGTACTCAATGAGGCAATTTAAATTGATGACCTCCATAGGGAGAGAAGTAGAGACAAGAAGGTAATGATGAATCAAGCTCATGAAATCCCTAAAGCAATGGATATCTTATCAATAAGATGTACAATGTATGCATTATATGAAGGATATGACCTATCATCAAAATCCATGAGATGTACTTAATAATATATTAATTGTGAACATTTAGACATGAGATGCCATATAATGAGCCCCAAGAAAACCTCTTATACCATATTCCCTATGCTAACTTTAGAAACCAACAATAATATCAAAAACATAAATTTACTAATTATTTTCATGATAAAGATAGAAAAATAGAGAAATGGGTGCATATACCTTTATCAGAATGCATCTTGTTGTACATGCAAGTGAATAATCAATAATCATGAAATGTGAAGACCTCTAGTCTTCGAGTATAGATACAAGATTCTTCGATTAGATTATGGGAAGGGCCATGACAAGTCATAAATCTAATGATGTTCATCTTTTAATTCACCATAGGTAATCATCCTAGAATTACTTACAGTAGGTCAAATAAAAGAAAGGGAGACTTAGAGCTGGAGCAATAGTAGACGTGGACAATTAATTTCCTTGTCAAAATAAAAGGTCAAAGAGCCATGTTCCACGAAGGAAGGGAAAGTGCAATGCATTTAATATCTCACTACAACCCAAAGTAAATCAAGCCAAAGTGTAAGAATAATGTTCACCCTCAAGCACGATATCCACACCTATTTCTCTAATTTTCTACCTTTGCCTTATTCCCTATGCTAGCTTTGGATACCAACAACAACATCGGGGCATATACTATCTTTGATCATTACACAAATTGTGTCAAACTAAGTGTTAACAGATACATTAAAACCAATGTTTATCCAACCATCCTAGACCCTAACTAGAGTTTGCACATGGTCCTCATCATATTTTAACTTGTGTTAAAAATAGTGTTAAACAAAGCATCTAATTACAAGCAAAATAGAGTCTTTAAGAACAAGTGAAAAGACCATTCAAAATGGCATTTAAGAAAATGTTAAACATCTCATTAAAACATGTTTGATTATAAATTCACAAATTTTCAAGCATTCATCTTTGCAATGCTTCAATGCCAAAATTGAGAACATTCGACACCAAATAGCAAAGAACAAAAACATCAAAGAAGCTCTACATAAAGAAAAGGAATTGATGAAGAGCCAAACATTTGATTTTTTGAGAAGAGGAAGGGTTCTCTCCACCTTAAGAAATCTCCCACAATCAATGGTACAAGCACAAGCACCTCATAGCACCTTCAATGAACACACACACACACACACACACACACACACACACACACACACACACACACTCTCTCTCTCTCTCTCTCTCTCTCTCTCTCTCTCTCTCTCTCTCTCTCTCTCTCTCTCTCTCTCTCTCTCTCTCTCTCTCTCTCTCTCTCTCTCTCTCTCTCTCTCTCTCTCTCTCTCTCTCTCTCTCTCTCTCTCTCTCTCTCTCTCTCTCTCTCTCTCTCTCTCTCTCTCTCTCTCTCTCTCTCTCTCTCTCTATTTGCCCTAAACATTGTTCCTTTGTTTTTTAGGTTTTTGAAATGCACTAATGCATCATTTGAGTTGTGTTAAAAAACATTTCTAATCTAGTTTAAATGCTATCATTTTTTACACATTTGTCAATGTAGTTACATGAATTTTTTTAAATCATGGTCCACACGATTTTAAACAAGTTTTCTTCTAGGGATTTAAACAGTGTAAACACACCTGCTTTTGTGCATCACCCCTCTACATCTCTACTTCCATTTTGTTGTACTATCCGAGCAACATTTGTAAAAGTTGCACCTTCTCCAAAGCACACAACCCTTTTTAACAAAGTTGTGCCTCCTCCAAAGCCCATCACTTTTTCAACATTACAATCCCTTGCCTAAAATTCTAGGCCTTTCAATGTGCACATTGAAATCATAGATATATTCTCCTCCATCCTAGGTTAGCGACAAAGCTTACTAGATAGAAACTCATTAGTTCCCATCCTTCCATAGGAACAAATCTTCCTCTATGAGTGATCGCTCACATTGGGAAAAACGGGCTCCTGGTGAGAAGGTCCTAGTGAGGACTTGGGGGAGGTTAGTTTCCCACCAAGTTCACTCTACAAATATTCAATAAAAATGTTCGCATAAAGAACAATCAAGGAAAAGAATGTAATTGATCTATGAAGACATTTCTTTCATGAAAGTATAAACATGATAGTTGCATGTACAACAATATGGTAAATTGGCACATATATCATATCAAAGCAATAAATTACAAAACAACTCTTCTTTAAGACAAATCATAACACCTTCCCTTAGAGTTGCATTATCCTTGCCACATTACCAAGTGAGAATCCAATGAGCAAGAGAATTCATTTCTTTTCTAAGAGATTCCAAGTAACTTTTAAGACTACTTCTTTGTCTCTAATGGACAATCTATCCCACATCCCCCAAAGGAGGCAACACATCACAATCGTGTTTTATAAGCCATAATAACACAAAGGCACTCAATAATGACATATATACACCTTTAATTTCTATTGTTGTTGTTATTGCAACAACTAGGCATAAGGACAAAACTCTCTCTCACCAATTACCTTTGCTATCTCATTATGACTCCTATTGTTGTATAACAGCATACTTTTTGTGTTATGAATTCATATACAAGGCAACATTATGTTGATAATGTATTATTGACTTTTAGTAGGTAAAAGAATTCAAGGAAATTCCCTAAAAGATATCTAGTATGATATTTTACGAGCTAGTGGTTGTTGATGGGATGGAGGTAGAGTCTGATTGTGTGCATAAGATAGTCCAAGTGTGATAAGTCTACATGACATGGTGCATCCAAATATGATGCGATTGGGTGGTCATATAGTGAACAGTAGTGCAAGTGTGAGGAGTGGATGAAAGAAAGGTATGGTTGCATGGTGATGGAGATGGAGAGTCAAAGGAGGGTGATGGAGATAAAGATGGTGCAAGTGAAATGGGGGGTGGCGATTGGATGCAAGTATTGCATACCATGAATGGAATCATGTAGTAATTAGTGATGTTAGTCTCATAAGAGGTTGGTTGGTAATGAGTTGTTGGATGTTCACACAAGGGATGGTAGGAGTGGATGATGGGATGGTGCAATTGGATGGTATGGTCAGATAGTGAGGAGGGTGATCACATAGTATAGAAGTGATAAGTAAAAGGAAGTTGATTAGTGAAGATGGAGAGTGGGGATGGAGAATTGTATGGAATGAGGGGTAAGCTTGCAAGGATTGTGAGATGAATGGTAGGGTTTGATATGGTGCAATTAGATGATGGCATGGCATGACATGAATTGGATGGCATCAATGATACCATGAATTGTATGTGTTATGTTCACAAGCAACAGGAGTACCTTCTCTTAACCACGCATGGTCCCACTACCTTATCCCTTTCTCAATGCTATGAAGTTACTCAAGCAAACAGATCCATGAAGCTCAATCAATCTCATGCAAGCAACCAATGCATCAATAAAACTTCAACCACCATATTTCTTACACAAATTTTATGTGAGAAAATATTTTTTTCCCTATATTTTTCCTCTACTTGATACTCCTAATCTCCTCTAATCTCTCCCAATATACTTCCAATTCCTAAAACAATTGTGTATCAATCAGGCTTCATATCTAGCCATGTATTTTTTAAAGTAAGCAAGGTACGTAAGCGTGAGATTGGTTTCTCACCACTCCATGTCACTCATGCACATGCCTTCTATTTTTCCATATGGTGAGAATACGAGTGCCTAATGCAAATTGATTTTGTACCTTGTCCCAAAAATGGAACCAAAATTTTAGGCTCAATGGGAGCTTAACAACAAGGCATTAGATAAAGACTATTATTCCTTCAAGAGCTTGATGCACTATCAACTCAACTATAATTCATCTAATTGGCTTGTACTCTAGGTTTGAACCATCTAATTTCCTCTCACACTCCTCATATAAGCAAGAAACCAAAAGACTCAAGAGTTGTAGTAGACTCACCTACTTAGTCCAAATGCACTAAAGATTCATTGATGGTGTAATGACACACATCTCACTCTCCAAGCCACCTCCTCTACTCCTATTTATCCACTTTGCATAGCCCCGATAATGACAAAAGATGATAGAAAAAAAGGAAGAGAACAAAAGAAGACAATGAAGAGCTTCTCCCAATTTATTTATTTTATTTATTTATTTATTTATTTAGTTATTTAGATCTCCTTACCCTTTGAGCTATGAAAGTAAGAGAAGAAGAAGAGATGGAAAGTAAGTGGTGTAGATGAGCTTTACTCTCTGACTAGTCCCTTACTCAAGGTCACCCTCTTACTCTCTCTTACTCACTCTCAAGAAATGGTACACAAGAAGATAGAGAAAAAGGTAAAAGAGTAGAGACTCAAAGTTAGCATGCACAAGAATGAGCTCACTATTTGATTATACAAATAATATATACAATAAAGATAGGTTAGGGTTTTCCACCTACATTGGGCACCCTTTATGTCTTGTGACTAATCATTTTCGTTGTTGTGTACTATAGCTTTTGTGGACACGGTCTAGGTAAAATGAATAAAGGCATGCAATCTTTGTAGGTTTCTAAATATAACTCTTGGAATAATTTTTAATTTGCACGAGCGTGAGCTTGGTACTCACTGAATACTTACAATAATAAGGATATTTCTTAATCATAACTAGTAAATTGGAAACATTAGAAGAGTACCTAAGGGATAAGAAGTGTTTAAATTAACACATTAAGCTATCTTGGAATTCTTCATTATCCAAAAAAAAATTCAAGCACCCTTCAATCTTCCAACTTGTTTTTAGGAGCCTTTACCTTTGTGAGGGTCAATAGTTGCTAACATGTGTGAAATGAAGCTTATTTTCTAGGAAATAAGACTTCCAAAACATCCAATGGATATTTGATATAGCTTTAAGCAAATCACTTCAAACAAAACCAAAAGAAAATTCCATCTTGAAAACTCTATAAGATGATAAAAGACTAATATGGAAATCCTGACATACATACATACATACATACATACATACATACATACATACATGCATGCATGCATGCATACATACATACATACATACATACATATATATATATATATATATATATATATATATATATATATATATGATCACTAAGTGTGAATATGTTGAGGATAGAGAAAATGACATATTGAATGTACCATAACCAAGAGTGGACTGTGAATGAAGATTGCGATGAGACACACACACACACACACACACACACACACAGAGTTGCCCTCTACATGCATGTTTGGTTAGAAAGTAATGTTACTACAAATTCAAGAGAAGGTAGGACAATCTAAGGGTAGCATGTTGGAGAATTTTTACAAACGAGAAGAAAAGGAGAAGATTTGAACCCTACTTCTCTATGTGCTTGAGCCTCCATTGTGTGTGTGTGTGTGTGTGTGTGTGTGTGTGTGTGTGTGTGTGTGCGTGTGCGTGTGCGTGTGCGTGTGCGTGTGCGTGTGCGTGTGCGTGTGCGTGTGCGTGTGCGTGTGCGTGTGCGTGTGCGTGTGCGTGTGCGTGTGCGTGTGGCGTGTGCTGTGTGTGTGTGTGTGTGTGTGTGTGTGTGTGTGTGGACCGTGCAATGCATATGTGCTCATGATTACTTCACTGCTCGTACCTCTTGTATCAAATCCTTCCCATGGCTACACAAAGCTTGACCGAAGATTAAGGTAAAGGTGACAAAGCACAAAAGTAAGCAAGCAAGCAATGAATAACAAGCTCTTCTATCTTGTTCACTTTACCTTGGAATATAGCTATAGGATGCTCCAATGCTAGCAAGGTTGTAGTCTTTGATTACAAGGAAATTTAGTGAGTATAAAGATCACTATATATACTCTAGATTAACTCTTTAGGGCCATCTCAATGTGATTTTTTGCCATCTAAGATCATTTGGCCTCCGTTTTTGCCTTGTGAATCAATCAACAACAATTTCTAGGCATATTGCAGATTTAATTGTGTCAGTTATTCATCGATACAAAGGTTACAAATTTTGAATCTATAAGATTTTATGTGTTTGTTGGGTTGCAAACACAAGGACTATCTATATACACATTGCAAATTGGAGTTATTATTGTGTATCTAGTCAAAAAGGTTGTGTGCCTTGGCTAGAGTGCACCTAGTATTAGCTTGCTATATTGTCTTGGTCATACCTTGCAATTCTGTAAGGTTGTTTGGCTTTACTAGAATGTCTAACAATTTAAATCAGGTTGTAAGTGCATACAAAACTATCTTGCATAGAAGTTGAGGATGGCAAATTTTTTAGAGTAGAAAGGCTATTCAAACTACACAAAAGAAGACAATATAGTGGCACCCGAAGTTCCACCAAGAAATGCTATTATAGAACATAAAAAGGCTTTAAAATATCAGTAGCAAGAATAGAGTAAAGTAGTATATTAGCTTTTTATGAGTGTCACAGATAATGTGATTGCTATTTGCAAAAATTGAACATCTCCATGAAAGCATGGAAGAATCTGGCTATGTTGTTTGAACCAAACACAAAAACCAAAAAGTTGTAGGCTTAAGCATATCCATTAGCAATTATGCATTAAAGATCAAGAGTATTGTGGAAGCTCTTCAGTTGACCAATGTAACTATTAATGATTCAATTGTAAGTACATGCTTAGATGGACTTGGAGATGACTATAAGAGCTTATGGTAATTTGTGAATACCAAGAATGATATCCAAGACTTTGTAAATTTGATTTATATATTGATACTAAAGAAGATGAATCTTGGTTTGGATTCTTCTTCTTCTCAAAGTACAAAGAAATCAAAACAAATCTTTTACTCTACTAGCAAAGCTAGAGGTCATGGCCGAGTCCAAGGGGGTAGTCATGATCAAAGGTTATGTTACATAACAAAATAAAAGAGGATAGTACAGAGGGAGGGGAGCCAAAGAGGGAAAGGTACATGTTCTAATAAGATAGCATAATTTTGATGCTAATAGAGAATGCTAGTGGTGTGGTGAGAAAGGCCACATTTTCAAGAACTATCCAAAAAACAAGGTTGAAATCATAGATGGAAAAAGGCAACAATGCAACTATGCTTCTACTAGCAAAAATAATGACGGCAGAAGAAAGCAACTATGTGTCATGCATCGTTTCTTACATACAATGACTGTTGATGATCCATCTAAAAATAATGTAAGATATGTAGACTCATGTGTCTCTTACCACATGATATTTCATGAAGAGTGATTAATAGAGATGCACAATCCAAAGTCTCTAATCTATAGGAAGACATATGATGATACAAAACGCCCCATTACTCACATTAATAATGTTCCTTTGAGTATGTAGAATGATAAAACATACCACTCGATTGATGTATTGCATGTACCAAACATATCTAAGAGCTGGGATTCTATTGGGGTAGTTAGATGGTAGAATAGGGAGTGCAAGTCCATTTGCATCTAATAGATGTTATATAGAGGACCCTAGCAATGGTTATAGGTTGATTGCAAACGATAATATTGCTAGCAACTTGTTTATCCTTGATGAGTGTGTCTAAAATAAATGATGCTATGTTTGTACAAGGTTCAAGTGTCATGGTCGATATTGAAAAATAGCATGAGTGGATTGGTCACATAAATGTACATCATCTAAAAAATATGTAGTTATACACCTTGTATTTGACTTACCAAAGTTTAGAATTAGAGATACATAAAGCATACAACTTATCAATTTGGAAAGTAGGCAAGGCATGTCTTTTTTGCATGAAAAGAATGTATGCAAGAAATCCCTTAAGTTGGTACACTCCAATGTGTGGAGTTCTACAAAGATTGCAATCATACATGAATGCAAGTATAATGTCTCCTTCATTGATGATTATACTTGAAATGTGTGGGTTTATTTTATATCACTTTAAAATATTTGAAGCTTTGGTCAACAAAGAGACATGGTTGCAAGTCAAATACCTAAGGTTGTTGAGAGATAGGCATGTAAACCCTATGTATGCAAGGGTGGATAAGGGTAGCTGGGTGTGAATGAATTGGGGGTGTTGAGAGATAGGCATATGAACCCTATGTATGCAAGGGTGGATAAGGGTAGCTGGGTGTGAATGAACTAGAGGGCAAGGGGAAACCCTAACCCTAGCCATCCAGAGGCTATTTAAACAACCTAAAGGTCACTCTCAAGGTAGAGGAGACTGTACCAGTTGTACTTGTGAACAACTCACTAAGCAAGATCTTCTTCTTGTACTTGAGCTCTCTCTCTCCCTCTTGTGCACACTCATACTCTCACTCTAATATTTCAACAATGTTAGATAGAGGGGGAGAATAGTTCTCCAATGAGTTTTCTCATTTTTTGTAGAAAATTTATTTATAGAGATAGTTTATGTGTAAATATACTTTGTAGCAAAATAGGGTAAATAAACTAAAAAATATGCATATTACAAAGGTGGCTTGTGTACTAATCCCCAATAGAAACTTGTCTCATTTATTTGGGCTAAGAGAGGGATATAGATGACACAATCGTGTTGCACGTCAGTTAAGAGTTAGCAAGGATATGATCTTCAATTAAATGAGCAACTAGTATGGCAATGTGTGAGAAACAATTGGGGATAATATAATAAGAGTATGACTATCCAAAAACGAGGTTAGCATTCATAGACATTGAGTCGGCCATAACAATCTCCTAGTCATGGGTCTATTGATAGTCCTTGGAATGGTGGATTGCAACCACGACTCCACCAAGTACATCACAGATATTGAAAAAGGGCAAGGAGGAAGGTAGGGACTCACCCTTTATGGCTAATGTATCATTAGGTTTCTCTCGTGTTGATGCGTATTCTTGGATGAAGAGTTTGGGGTTCCAGATTTTGGAACCCCTAGTGTGAATAAAGCACAAGAGGAATGATCAAGGTCATCAATATGATAGCTATTAGATTAACTACATTTAAAAAACCAATGTAATCAATGTATGATATCTAGCTCATTGATATGCATATATGGCCAAGATTGTGTAGGATGAAGAGTCCATTTATTTTAAAGATACAATTGGTAATGAGCATTAAAAGCATGCTATCAATGAAGAAATTGTTGCACATAAGGCAAATGAAAAATGGGATTTAGAACCTTTGAAGGCAAGATTGGCATTGCCAAAAGATATGTGAAGACTCGTGGCATTCATTACGAGGAGACATTTGCTTCAATGGCTAAAATGGTTATTCTGTTGATAGTCATAGCAATGGTTATATCAAAGGTTAGATCATCCATCAATTTGATGTTAAAAATGCCTTCTTATACAAGGGGAGCTACAAGAAGTTTCTGGAGCAACCACTTAGTTATGTAGATGAGAATTATCCTAACTATGTGCTAGCTTCATAAGGCCTTTTATGGGTTGAAGCAAGCACCCAAGACATAGTTTGATAAGATTATGAAACATTAAGTTAGCATTAGGTTTTGTATAGTGTGCACTAATCACTTACCTTATGTGAGATGAAGATGTTTTGGTCATCACTACATTTGTAGATGACTTTGATTGTTGTGGGTGACAATGAGACAAGGATGCATCATGTGAATTAACCTCTCAAGACCAAATTTGAAATATAGGATTTGGGAGAGCTACAATACTTTCTTGGCATTGAGGTAGCAAAAGGGATATAGCTACCACATACAAAATGCTTTGGATATGCTTAAAAAGTATGGTATCATTGGATGCCAATCTATATAAAAAGACTGTGGGAAACCTCACCTTTTTTATGATTACTACGCCAAACCTAAACTATGTGGTTGGTTTGGATGGTCAATTCATGCAACTCTACAAAAGTTATAATTGGATATAGTTCAATGCACACTACACTATATCAAGTCTATAATAAATTATGCATTCTTCTTCATTGGTATACCATTGGACTAACATGGTTACATGAATGCAAATTGATTGATTAGTAGTTTAGACATGAGTTTTACTAGTGCTTTTGTTTTCCTTTTGAGAGTTTTGCATACACTTATTTTGTCTAGGAGCAAGACAAGTACATGGATGTTGCAATTGCAAAATGTAAGGTAGCTACTATAGGCAAAGAAGAAGGTTATCTAATGTGATAACCTTGTTAACAGCCACAAGGAGATGATATTGACTTGGTAAAGGATTGGTTGTTCCAGATATTTTCCCCAAAGCCTTAGGAGTTGAGAATATGCAAACCGCCCATGTGCATGTGATTCATCAATCTCGAACACTATATACATACACAACCCTCTAGCACACCATAACTATTGAGCTCTTACTTGCGACACCCTATCCTCCGTCCAATATCTAAATCGGTATTTAACTACACATGACCACAAAAGGGTGGCTAAAGCCTTCAACCATCCATTGTATCAATTAGGTATCATTAAAATTTTTCATCAAATATATGAATATCATATAATTAAAAAAACTTCATCCTCCCATATTCTCTTTTGTAGTTGGATTTGTTGCTATCTTCCATTACGCCATCTTTCCTTTCATGGTATCTAAGTACCAAGCACTTTTAAGTTCACATCCATTACGGTCTAGTCCAACCTCTATCAAAATGGTTGTAAGCTTGTTTCTCATCATTTTGTGATCATAAACGCATTATAATGCATACAACTTACGAAGCATTTCTATCCAAACCTCGAAAACGCATTATAATGCATACAACTTACGAAGCATTTCTATCCAAACCTCGAGCAACAAAAGTTGGGTGCTCATAGCATATTCATTTTAGAGGAAACATAATAGATCATTGGCTGGCTGTGGAAAAGTTTGGCACATCCTACGTTGGAGGCTTGTGGTGGTCAAATTGCCAACCAGTCATAGTTTGTCCAAGTGGATGAAGATGGCTACTCCTCATATAAGTGCTTTGATGAGGCTGTTTGTCATCCCTTTTGGTCATGTAAGACTCAGACGCCATAGCACTGGTTGTTAAGTGTTGACTCCACAATTTCACTTCATGAAAACAAGAACTTTGAAGCAAAAAGGATGCCCTTGGTTCTTTTTCATATTCAGTACAACTTGAAGGATGCACTTATTCAGATGATATTGGAGAGTGTAAATCAGGTTGCCTGTCATGAAAAGACCAGGATTATACTTGATCCTGCAGTTCATTTTCAAAAGTTCTTTGTGGTGCAACACTCTTTAACGTCTTCAGATGAAAAAGGAGCCATAAAGATATGATCTCTAAGTTCAGCCCTAGAGCCTGATCTGATCCTCATTGTACGCATGTATATCTTATCTAATGCATTTTCCTGGCTTCACATTTTAAAAATGGGCATGATACCTTGGTTATCTTCTCCAACCCATAAGGAGACCAATCACCTTCATAATACTCGCAGTACAAAAACTATCAATCACCTTCATAATAAGTACATTACAAAAACCATCTTCCCAAAATGATTCCACACTACTGCTTGACACATTCCAACCAAGGCAAGTAAACCAACAGTTGTGCATTCAATTCCACGCACAACCAGTTCAATTCCATCACTGGAAAACGTAAGAGTTTCCATTCCCAGCTGTTAGCCCCAAGATATCCACACTAAAGTGAGTTGCATGTCAAGAAAGTAGTTTACAACAGCAAAATCACATACTAAAAAGAAATGTACTACACCTATCACAATCGTTTCTTCAGTATGCTGCAAAAACTCTTAATAAAAGAACATTTAAACTGGGTTGCAGCACCAATACTGAGTCACATGAAAGCCCTTGTGATCAAATCAGATTACCTTTCATCAAACTATACACCCTTATTAAAAATTTGTTGAAGATTCTTCGTTATTACTTGCATTACACTCATTGACTATTACAAGTCATGAAAGCTCCACATAACATATTAAATTGTATTGCTTTGGATCTTTAATGAGATACTGACATATTGTGCATCCTCCCACCTCCAAGTCACTAAATATTTCAGTGCATGGTGTTTATATCAACATAGTTCGACAACATATTGGAGTTTGCAGTGACTGGTGTACTTCAAAATACAGAGCACACAATGCAGTTGCAGATAGGGACCAGTACACAATAACAAAATAATCCTAGTAATGCAGATCTAGGAAATATTATGAGCAGCCTTGTCAGAACAAGCCAGCATGGGCTGATCAAAATTATCACTACTTTGGGTTAGTTTGGTAATGTTAAAAGAGATTCAGAGCTCCAACTGCTCTCATAAGATGAACCAAGCCAGTGGCTCCTATCCTCGACTTGCAACTCTCACACACACAACATACCAAAGTAAGAGGATAAGAACTCTACCGAAACTGTTTGTTATTTCATTCGAGAGTCAACCAAGGGTCCACATGAAATGAGGATTTTCCTATGAGAAAAAAGCCTTATGGACATAATCATGGGACTACACAACTTTAACAAATTGATGTTTGTAATTCACAGCATATATGCCCTGATAAGTCCATGCTGATGTGTATCTATGTACTTCCAAGTGAATTACACATGAGCAGCTTGGAAAATGTCAAGATGACACCATTTTGCTGACTCCATGCCAGCCGTATGACCATTGCCTTAGACCCAAAACAAAATCAGAAAGCCATATTGCCTTGTAGGCACAAAGCTTGAAGCAGACATTACTGATGCCACGTAATTTATTTTGTAGCATTCATAATTCCTTTCATTTGCAGCAACTGACTGGGAAAATTGTTCCTGCATTTGACACCTCTGGGTGAACTACTCATCCTTTCTCTTCCTGTAAATTTTTCTAACCTTTGATTCCTGTTGTAGCCGAACTCAATCTGTTTAGCCTCTTTTTTGGCCCCCTAGTTCAACTCCTGTTTTTTTCCTTCCCGCTCTTATCAGATCTTATGTTCCCTCAAGCCTCAAAACTGGCAAACGAGCTTGAAGCACTTGTATATATTCGTGTTTTTTGCCATCAAATTTGGACAGCCATTACGACCAGCTTTGCCAAAATAGTACTCCATGCCTATGGAAAAAATTCCTTGCACATCAGCTATATATCTCAGCGCCGTGCAGGGACACTATGAGACATAAAATACTCAAAGTCAGGATGTTGAACACCAAGTCTTTTGAGCCACTCCTCTGAAGACCTCTGGAGAGAGGTTGCATATTGACGGTCCACCACACCTGCAGAGCTCCAAACAGCCCCTCGCAATTTGTATGATGCGAGGCCAAAAGGATGAAGAGAAACCTTGCTCTCAGAGGTGGGGGTGGTGAAGTTATTGGTGACCTCAATACCATCTGAGGGAAAGTTTTATATGAGTAGTTAGTACACAGAAGTTGCATAAGGCAAACTGAACCTCTCGGTAAGAAACACCATTCAATGTTGCAAGCAAGGTCTTATTCTAAGGAGCATTTGAGCAGAATGTGTACCTGCTGACAGGGTTGAGAGAGAGTGATAAGTTAGAAAGCAAGCAGCAAGATCCTTTAAAGTTGGACCTGTAGGTATTCGATAAATGGGATACCTGTAACATCCAAAAATGTCAATGACACCTGATAGCATGTAATTTCTGGCAAAGAATGCATATGAAATACATTTATTAGCTGTCATAACCACGCACCATGCAACCGACAGCCAGCTTGAGTATGAAAGATCATCACTGCACAAAGACTTGAGACCCGGGAACTGATGGGCCAGCTCCTGAACCTGAGAAATACCGAAAAGACCAAATAAGATGCTAAGACAGTTTCATTAAAAACAGCACATTAACTACAAGCACTCACTAGTGCAAATAACAACCTCAGGGACTACTAACATAGTCACTAGAATATATTATTTAAGATGTGCCTCGTGAAAAATTCACCCCAACTCTTGAATATGCTCAAACTATAAGCACTAGAGATTCAGCTGTAACAAAACATCAAACCCTGTTACTAAAAAAAGCACCTTATCATAGAGTGGTACTCTCAGTGATGGTGCTGCAGCTTCAAAGTACTCATACAGAAGAGTCTCATTGCCTTCACAAGTAGAAGATGCATCCCCAGACTCGACCAAGTTCCAGGGACCATGATTACAGGTAAAGTTAGTTCCATCTGAACAGGCCTTCTCTGTCTCACCATCACTACTAATTTCGCTGGTACTGTCTCTGTAATCCATCTCACTGCCATCGCTATCATCTCCAAGTCGTCTGCAGAAAAGCATGTCCGTCAGATAACACGTAATAGCATGCCAAGGAGTAGACTATACAAAAGAGCTTGACACACGTTGTAAAGCAAAAACCCTCTTCCAGAAAATGCAGGGCTGATCACCTGTTCTTCACAAATAGTACACTTCTTGAACTCGTGTATAGCTGAATTGCTGAGAGATAAGGAACATAATACTGCATCACCGTGTCCCTCCCATTGAGAAGAATTGGTACACCTGCCCCATAAGCACTCCATTCATCAAAACTCTCCCAGAGGTCACTGAGGGTGAAGTAATGCTTTAGAGAGGCCGAAGAGCAACTCTTCAGAGACAGGCCTCGAGCATGGGTCTGTGATGGTGCAACAAGTAAACAGCAAAAAGGTAAAAATCACCGAATTGCCATTATGATCTTCAAACAACGAGGTGAGATTACGAATTAGACAGGTGGCGTTACCCATTTACACTATAAGCCATTCGATCCGTAAAGCTTAACCAGAAAATCACCAAAAAAACTTACCTTAGAATGAAGCTGAGAATCAATCTTTGGAGTAGTATGTTCCAAAAAGCATTTAAGATTGGAGACAGATCTCTCGCAAGCGTTCGCATCCGTAAAAAAACTTCTATTATCCGCATCCTTCTGTGTATTGCGGGAATCGTTGCGAAGCTGGGGAGCATTTATTGTACTTTGTCTATGCCGATGATATGCAGCATGCCTGGGTGGCTGTTGGTATCCCATAAATCGGTGACTGCCACGCACATCAGAGTAGTTGTAGTGGAAAGGAGCTTGCTCCATAGTATGCAGAAACACCGGAGACTAAGTCGATGGCGAAGTTTAAGATGGTTACAGAGGCTACTGGAAACTACTGCGCCTCACACGCGGGGCGCACAGGAAGCCGAATGCGAATATGTATGAGAGCTGAATGCAAATATATACAAGAGCTAAATTGCGGATCGAAATCGTCACCTCAATCACAGAGGTTTCAATTCAAGACAGGCTATGCACAAAGTGACTTGACAGAGGGGATGATTGTTACAGGAGCTCGCCGTTTGCAAGCTGGAGACTAAATATTTAGAAGGCCTTCGGATTGTGAGATTGAAAGGAGATGAGATATGGACAGGAGGAGGAGGATGAATGGAGGGATTCGAGAAAAAGAACCTGAAATAACAGTCCAGAATATTGGCACAACTTGAACCGGCAACAATAGCGAGAAAGAAGAAAGAAGAAAACTATATCATCAACAGAGGAGACGCAAGAAACGGAGGAAGCGACTTACTCTTTCCTCAGACTTTGTCAAACGCCACCGTCACCGTTGCGGAGAAGGCGTAACAGAAGACGTGCCTTCTTCTTCTTCTTCTTCTACCTGTTCCTCCTATTCATCCTCCTCTTCAAAATGCTGCAGTGCCGGTCCTTCGAAGATCACTTCAAGGATTGGTCAGAATAAGCCGGAATGTAGAGGGAATGAGAGAGAGACGTTTGCGAGATGCGTATAGGAAACGCAGAGGAAAGGTTAAGTAGCTAAGCTAGGGTTTCTGCGTTGGCTGTCTGGCTGGAATTTATTTATTTATTATAATGAGGAGAAACTGGCCTCCCTCGAAGGATTTGCGGACGAGAAAGGGGAGAAAAATGATGCGAGAGAAAGAAATCGAGAGAGAGCAGAAGAACCGGCGGAGGCGGAGGCGGAGGAGGAGGAAGCAGAAGAGGACGCCGCAGAGAGAGAGAGAGAGAGAGAGAGAGAGAGAGAGCGAGAGAGCGCTAGAGCTTTATTGGAGCGATGGCCAAGGGATAGACGGATAATGCACGATGGATTGGCTCGCGCCTAATGAAGATGACAGACCTCCAGGTCGCGGCTATGGCGGACAGGAAAAGAACAACGGAGAGACAAACAGATAGAAGAAATACAGGACAGGGAGGAGGGAGGGAGAGAGAGAGAGAGAGAGAAAGCAGTGGCCCATTAATCCCCGGAAATTTGGAATTAGCGAGCCGAATTATTATTAATCAATAATGCAAGAATATAATAATAAAGGCGGTTAATTATTATGAGGGGTGCCATATTCCCCTCTTGCGACTTGTTTCATCTCGTCCTCTTTGTCTCCAGAAGCATCTTGCGATTTGGAAGCCGAGTGCCCGCCACGTTACCACCCAAAACGTCTCTGTTCTCGGCCGCCCGCCCATGCTCCCGTTTGGCCTTATATGTGACGCCTGCTGGCGGCCAATGGTCATCGTTCTTTCTTAGACTGCTGGCTAGGTTTCTTTGTCCTTAGTATTGTTGTAGCAGTTCAAAGCCAAAGAAGACGGAAGAATACACAAAGCTAATATGATCCTCTTGATTGTCTTGGCTCCCCATGGCATGCTTCTCTCCTCTCTTGAACGTTGCACCCAATTTAGTTATGTTAACCCACAATTACTTTCACTAATCGTAGTTAGGAGGGACTCCACACTTTGCCTCCTTTCCACACAAAGTGTTCTGCATTTGCATTGAATATAGTAGACCAACAATATACACTTATAGGAAGCCTCTTCTAAGTAAGATTTTGGTGGTTTGCATAGGTGGTTCCAATGTTTGTTTTTTTTTTCCCATAAACCTTAAACTATGCATGTTAAGGAGGTCACTTTTACCTACTACTACATACCATCTAATTTAAAATGTATGCAACTACCTCATTTCATCAACTATCGTACGCCTCTCTTCTTCCCGCTTCGCCACTACTATACACAATCTCCACATCCATGTGTAGTGCCAGCCTAGTGCTTCCCCCTTGCCATTTCCATTACATCCTTGCTCTCTATCTCACTTAATTACTCCCTATCTCTCATCCTCTACTCCAGTCCTTCTCTTCCACTTGGACCGAAAGGACAAATCATTGCTTCAATAATGCTGCAAAGGGTATCATTAGGCTTGTATTGACCAATCCCTCATGATTCATGCTCATCAACTTGCAACCTTCCATTTAGCAAATGCCCTAATCACATTGGGCTTTGATTTCAACACAATAATACGTGATTTTCATTTGCTTGCTTTGAACTACCTTGTCTTCATGGGGAGTTTTTTAATCCAAATATGTTTGTCTTGTTGAAGGGATCTTTGATTTCAGTGCCCTTCGTCTGACAATGAAATGGCATTTGTGGTCATCGCATTCCTAAGTGTTTACATTTTTCTACTCCAATTGTTGCTAGAGAGAATTCAAAACATGATCATTTTGCAAAACAATCTTCTCTGCATATATAGTCCTACTACTCCGATGATGACACGACCTCTTTGACAATGATTATTGCTTCCTTCTTATCAACCATATGTCACATTGTCACCACCACTCCTCGAATATGCTAGACTAAACCTTGCCTTGGCCAATGGTATGTGAGACCACATGCATTGCATTGGTGGCCCAACTACACTAATTGGTGTATTGGTGAGGATCATCATTTTCAATCTTTCTTCAAATTGCCTCCAAGATTGTTCTACCATCTAACTCGACTGTTATATCCATCCCTTCACCCTTGCTCCAAGTTCAATGCCATTGATTTCCTAGTTGAGTGAAAGGTTGCAATTGCATTGATGTATCTTGCAACAAGATCTCCTATAGGGCCATTTCTGAGCACTTTAGTTGTGATATTTCTACCATCTTAGAAATTGTCGACTATTTTATTAACACAGTACTTCCTTTCCAGAATCAATTCATCAAGTGGCTGCTACACTTGTTGATAAGACAGCTCTTCTGAAGGCAAGCAAGCACGCAACAACAACATGCATTACCTAATTGCTCTGGGGCAATAGACTATATTCATATTTGCATGGAAAGGCTAGCGCATGAATTGTCAACAACTTGGTATGATCATAAGGCAACTACTCCATGATCCTTCAAGGCATCATGGATTGCAATTTGGGATTTATTGACATTTGTGCACGTTTCCCTAACTCAACAAATGATAAGCATGTATTGCAAAATTCTACTTTTTTCCATCTCACACAATCTAACTATCAACTAAATGGTCCTTGTTTCACTAGCCTTGGCTACAACATTCATGAGCACATTATTGGGGATGGTGGCTATTACCAACTTTCATGGTTGCTTATTCCCTTCCAAGCTCCTCTCACACCTTCTCAATCACTATACAACTATCACATGTCTTCCACATGAATGGTTGCCAAGAGTGCATTCGAACACTTGAACACTATATGGCTTATTCTAAATGGGGTCATTCCAAAACCCAACACCTACAAGGTGCCAAAGTTGATAGCAATTTATTGCATCTTGCACAACATGGCAATTGATCATGGCCTTGTGTTGAGGCTTGAATTGCACTTGCTATTAGTACTTTTATACCTTAGTACTAGTATACATGTAGAACCAATATGTGTAAAGTGACTTTAAATGTCATATGAAGTTTTTACCTGACATTAAAGCGCCTTCCTGATGTTTAGGAAATTGTATCTTTTGAGATCCTGCGTGATGAGGAATCGGGTATTCTTCTGGACAGTGCTAGACTTTGGTCGCTCATGTCTGGTTCTATTACTATGTTCCCATTTCCTAAACATTTACAATGTATATTTCAAGTTATCTAATCAGGAGTGGTCGTGATGACAGACAACTGTGTGATAGTTTTCAGGACAATAGTTCTACGTTGATGAATGTAATATGTAGTTCATGTTTGCATAGTGTTCCTGAAGAATAAATATGTGAAATGGCTGTAAATCATGTTAGGAATTTTCCTACAGTAGCATAGTTGTTTCAGGCAGATCGATGTTTCCTATATTTCTTGTTATGGACTTGATAGGCCATAACACTTTGGCAATCCTACTAGTTTCATGGGAATAACTCTCATGATTTAGCCATCAAGCTTGGAAAGAATAATTACAAAATTGGGTTGCATGAATTCAGGATGCTAATTGCATTGGAGATGTACAAGTTGTTGTGCATGGGTAGTCTTTATGTCAGACAATTATCCTTATTTATCCAATTCTATCCTCACAAGGAGCAGATCTCGAGAATTAAGGGAGGTGTTGTCAAGATAGCAACAACAAACTACAAGGCCTAATGCTATAGATGAAGCAATGCAATTAGATAGGCTGGATGAAGAAGAGTTCACAGATGTTGGACAGAATCCCTTGGGGGTGGGTTCCTCTGAGGGTACCTCAACAGTGTACCATTCTCCTACCACCTCTACAAAGTCTCCCCCAACACATCCAGCTCCTTCAAGCATCCTAGGTTTGTCAGATAATGAAGAAGCAATATTGCCTCCTAACTATCAAGGTACTCCTCCAAGGCATGCACTTGAAAGATTGCAGCATGCAATGTTAGGAAGGACATTCCTTTTAAGGAATGCAAGGGTTCTAGTAAATAAATATTTGAGTTTCAACCCTTTACCACCCCAGAGGAAGCCTAGAAGCAAAACAATATGAATCAAAATCAACTATTCAACCCAAAGGTGAGAGCATCTAAATTTTCAGGCAAGAAGAAGGAAGATCCAGACTGCCATGTGGCTCAGTTTGAGACAAAGGTGGACAGCAAGTGGATTTAATCAATTGTATGGAGATCAGGTCAAAGAACATCAGTTTGCAGCCACTCTGCAGCAGGGAAAAGCCATGGATTGGTTTTCCAGTTATAGTATGGCAACATTTAATACATATGATGAATTTAAAAATGCATTTTTGGGCAAGTTTTGGAAAGATAAAACCCCAGGGGATATTCTGAGGAAGATCAAGAGGATTAAGCAAAAGAGAATGTTGGTGGAAGATTATGCTCAAAAGTTTAGGAACCTATTGTGAACGGGTTGAATAATGTTGATGCACTATCAGTGGAGATGCAAATTACTTACTTCATTAAGGGTTTGAGGAGTAGAATCAGGAACCCAAATGCTAATGTAGAATTGGGACAAAATGGTACATTGGATACTATGATTAGGGCTGCTATGAGAGTTGAGAGAAGGCTGGGTACTTCTCATTCAAAAACACATAAAGATGATGATTCTTCAGGTTCAGATTCTAATACAGATTCAACTTTAGAATCTGAAAGTGATACTGATGATGATGATAGTGAGAATAGTTCAGATTCAGAAAATGATTCCAGTGACTCCAATGATGAGGAGTCTAGTAGGAAGAAATATAGGAAGAAGAAGAAAAAATAAGGACTAGCCAAGTCTAAAAAGAAGAAAACAAAAGACTGAAGTAAAAGAAAAGCAGAGGAGAGTAAACTGGATAAGAAGATTAAGCAGAAACTTAAAGATTTAGGTCTGTCGGACACTAAGAGGAAGGAAAAGGACTGTGAGATATGCCAAAGAAATGGCCATGAAACCAGGACATGTTGGTACAATCCTAATGTCAGGATGGTACAGCATATGCCAATGGGACAGCCTAGGCCGAGACCTATGCAAGGAGTTGCAGTAAATCAGGTTATTACTGACACAATGCCTCACAGATCTTTCAGGGGATCTAGAAGAATGCATGCAAGATAGCCTTGGGGAAATTTAAGAACACAGTAGCAAACTACTCAAACCGGAGCATGCCACTATTGTGGAGGTCAAGGACACTTTGTTGGACCAAACTGTGAACTTTGGGCAAGGCATAGGATTGAGAAGAGGAATGCCAGTAGTAAGGACCCTCAACGATGGAAGACCTGTAGGAGCATCTCATCTACAACATCCACTTGCCCCAATTGTAGCAGTCCTTATAGAGTTACCTGACCAAGATAAGAAAATGCAATTTTCGAATGGTACAGGAGCTGCTAATTGCACGAAAAGTCAGCAAGAAGAGGTTCAAGAATGGCGAGAGGGGGTGTCAGGTAACTCAAATGCTGCAAGTATGCATGTTGAATGTGATTGTTCTAATTGCATTTAAGTGGAGGATTGTTCTGATGAATGAAAGGTGACAAGGATCGAAGCTTGCTTAGAAGTGAGCTATGGTGGAGAGCAAGAGCAAGAAGAGAGAGAGACACAAATGGGAACTCCAATAGCCACAATGTGTGACCGGGCCTTCCTTTATTCAAACTGTCACTAAAAGAATAAAGAATAAAGTGACGGTGATGGCCGCTTGCCACCTGCAGTGTGCAGCGGCAGGCACTGTCAACGTAGTAATACACAAGCGACTAGGCAGAGGTGCCTTTACCCCCAACAACCTCCCACTTAAAGGTGAATCTGCCCCAGTAAAGGAGTGAAAAGAAAAAGAAAAGACAGTACAATGTACACATGTACAACAGGATGAGGAAAAACGTCATCTCATCTAACGCCCATCAATCTCTTGAGGGAGGCAAAGTGCTCAATAATGTGATTGTTCTAATTGCATTTAAGTGGAGGATTATCCTGATGAATGAAAGGTGAGAAGGATCGAAGCTTGCTTGGATGTGAGCTATGGTGGAGAGCAAGAGCAAGAAAAGAGAGAGAC
This sequence comes from Lygodium microphyllum, assembly GCF_053477565.2. NCBI lineage: Eukaryota > Viridiplantae > Streptophyta > Polypodiopsida > Schizaeales > Lygodiaceae > Lygodium > Lygodium microphyllum. The sequence goes on from NC_141135.1 coordinate 103,827,817, forward strand.
ACAAATGGGAACTCCAATAGTCACAATGTGTGACCGGGCCTTCCTTTATTCAAACTGTCACTAAAAGAATAAAGAATAAAGTGACGGTGATGGGTGCCCACCACCTACAGTGTGCAATGGCGGGTATTGTCAATGTAGTAATACACAGGCGGCTAGGCAGAGGCGCCTTTACCCCCAACAACCTCCCACTTAAAGGTGAATCTGCCCCAGTAATAAGGAGTGAAAAGAAAAAGAAAAGACAGTACAATGTACACATGTACAACAGAATGAGGAAAAATGCCATCTCATCCAACGCCCATCAATCTCCTGAGGAAGGCAAAGTGCTCAATAGTGAGGCTTTTCGTGAGCAGATCTGTAGGATTTTCATCAGTGGAGATCTTGACAAGGTCAACAGACTTGTCCTCCGCGACCCCACATATGAAGTGATACCTCACCTCAAGGTGTTTTGTCTTCGCAAGGAACACCGAATTCTTGGCTAGTTGAATAACACTCATAGAATCTGAATGCAGTGTAGGTATAGTATCAATCCCAAGGTCATGAACCAAACGGCCCAACCATATGGCCTCCTTGCAAGCATTAGTGGCCGCAACATAATCGGTCTCAGTGATAGAGAGAGTCGTACACTTCTGAACCCTGGATATCCAAGAAACAACACCTCCAATATAGGTAAAGACATAGCCGGAAGTGGACTTCCTACTATCTGCATGTCCTGCATAATAATCGGAGTCTGTGTAGCCCACAACTCCTATATCCTAGCTACCATAGCAAATACACATATTTGTTGTGCTCTTCAGGTATCTCATGATACCCTTTACGGCATCCCAATGCTTTTTGCTAGATGTATCCATATAGTGTGCCACAATATCAACTGCAAAGGCAATATCTAGACGAGTGGCTATCATGGCATACATCAAACTGCCCATGGCTGATGCATAAGGGATCTTGACCATCTTGGCCCTCTGCTCATCCATCTACAAACAATCAGCCTGTGAAACCTTCACATAAGAAGGTAAGGGACATTCAATAGGCGTTACGACTTGCACGCGAAAACGCTCAAGGACTTTATGAATTTACTCCCTCTATGAGAGGTAGAGTAGTCCTTGATGCCTATCGCGCTTAATGCGCATACCAAGAATGTGAGAGACCTGTCCCAAATCCTTCATCTCAAAGCTCTTCTTCAGCTAAGATCACGGGCTTTCTTCGTGTAAAGACACGGATCCATACCACTTCTGTTGTAGCCCTGTGACAGCATAAAGGCATCAAACTTATGATACCACTCCTTGGGTGCCTGCTTCAAGCCATAAAGACTTTTCTTCAACTTGCACACTAGGTGTTCCCTGCCAGGTTCTGCAAAGCCCTTAGGCTGCTCCATGTATATCTCATCATGCAAATCCCCATGCAAGAATGCAGTCTTGACATCCATTTGGTACAAGTCCAAGTCAAGCTGCACGACTAAGGCCAAAACCAAGCGTAGGGTGGTCATCTTGACCACTGGAGAAAAGATTTCATCAAAGTCAACTCCATGCTCTTGTTTAAAACCCTTAGCGACAAGTCTTGCCTTATAAGCGGGCTTGGGGTTTCCAGGGGTACTTTTCAGCTTGTACACCCATTTGCATGGTAAAGCCTTCTTGCCCTGAGGCAGTGCAACCAAATCCCAAGTCATATTCTTGTGCAGGGAGTCTATCTCAGACTGCATAGCCCTCTCCCAGGAGTGATTGTCACCCTGTGCATAGCCTCATCATAGGTGAGAGGCTCTCCTGCATTTGTAACTAAGACATAATGCATCAAGGGCTCAAATCTATCAGGTGGGCGTCTCTCTCTAGTAGACCGTCTCACGGCAGGCTCTATGGCCGGTCCAACACCCTGGCCATGTGTACTAACTGCTACTGCAGGCTATCCAACTGGTTATGTAGGAGCACGTGGCTCCTCTTGGAATATAACCCTATGTATCTCTACCATCTTCTCAGGCTGCCTATGCATCTTGTCTTCATGGAGGACTACATCATGGCTGTGGATGACTTTCCATGCTTGAGGATCCTAGAGGCGGTAACCCATCTGTCTTTGGGCACATGGCAGAATGCCTCACATCCAAAGACATGTAGATGCACATAAGATAGAGGTTTACCAGTCCATACCTCCTCTGCAACCTAGAAATCCAAACCACTAAAAGGTGATCTATTTATGACATGCACAACTGTACTGACTGCCTCAGCCCAAAAGCTCTGTGGTAAGCCTGCATGGCTAAGCATACTGCGTACACGCTCTTGGATGGTTCTATTCATCCGCTCAGTCAAACCATTCTAGGGTGGGGTATAGGGGGCGGTCAATTGATGCTTAATACCCCTCTCGTCACATAATTGCTCAAAAGCACGTGACACATATTCTCCCCCATTGTCAGTCCTAAGGCGTTTCAGCCTATGCCCAGTCTAGTTTTCAACAAATGCAAGCTATCTCTGAAATACAGCCAAGACATCGGACTTAAGCTTAATGGGGTAAGCCCAGACTTTACGCGAAAAATCATCAATGAACATCACAAAATACCTTGCACCACCCATAGACTAACATGGCATGGGCCCACAGACATCCAAATAATGTACCAATGCCAAGGGCTCACTCATGCGTGTCCTACCAGACTTCTTATGTGTATTCCTAGTTTGTCTACCATAAAGACAATGCTCACATGAATCAAAACATGCGTAGTCAAGGGGCGGTAAATACTGCAAACCAAAAAGCATTTTCATTCCCTTCAAGAACATATGGCCCAAATGGGCATGCCAAAGAGATACATGTGGGATGGAACCCACTGATAAAACATGGTCAACAAAGGACCCATCCACTACAAGAGGATAGAGGCTACTAGCTTTGGCACCTCTAGCAAGCACAAGTCTGCCATCGGATGATCTTCCAGGAAGAATCCCCAAATGAAACATGAAACCCAAAATCATCAAGCTGCCCTGCAGACATAAGAGTGTGTGTAAGCATAGGTACATAACGTACATCTTGTAACAGAAAAGTACTACTAGTAGAGAACTACAGCCGTACATCCCCAATGCCAACAATAGCAAGTGACCTGTCATCACCCAAGAGAACTAAACTAGAGAAAGTGCGGTAGGAGTGGAACCACTCACGGTATGGTGTAACATGAAATGAAGCACTAGAATCCAAAAGCCAGCACTGTGCATACATAGAGTGAACATCGGTCAACGATGTAGTATCACAAGAACTAGCTGCAAGTATGTACTCCCCATCGGAGTCATCAGTCTGCATGACATTTATCTTCTCGATTTTCACATTGGATTTCGCAGGCATAATGCTGCGAGTAGAGGACTTTTCATGTACTTGGTCTTTCCCCTTCTCTTTGCGCTTCTCATCGTGCAACTCATGACACTGTGGACGTATGTGACCCTTTTTGCCGCAATGATGACATATCGCATTAGCATTTCTCCCACGAGACTTGCTATGCGACTTAGACCTAGACTTTTGTGAGTCTCTGCCACGGCCATTCCCACGGTCATTCTTGCCATTACCATCTCTACCTCTAACAGTTAAAGTATGCGACACACGAGAGGCATCCAAGTTCTTACGATTGATCTCTTCCTGCAGAAGAGCGCTCTCTATATCAAGCAAGTTCAAAATAGTAGCAAGAGCACATAAGGCAGTGCGGAATACATCCCATGACTCACTTAGAGTCCCAAGAAAAAATAATGGAGTAACCTCATCATTAAAGGTAATACTCTGCAAAGTCAAGTTCTTGAGAATAGCATGGAACTGGTTCAAATGAGAAGACATTGTCATATTCTCCTTCATGCGCAGGCCCATAAGCTGCTTCAACCAATACATTTGACTTGCTAGAATTTTCTTGTCATAGAGGTTCTTAATTTTATCCCAGAGCTACCAAGCAGTCTGTGCTTCCTCAACCACATTGTAATGCACCTGTTTAGTGAGAGACAAGATGAGGGTGGACTTGCATAACTCATCAAGCTCATCCCATTCGTCATCAGTCAGGCTGCTCGCCATGCATCCTTAGTGGCTTTATCTACGAGTTCGACACCAATACTTGCCAAACTTGGCTCTTCTAATAGGCATAATTCGTACCATCAAGCTTAGTGATGTTGAAGATAGCACTGTTAATGGAAGAAGAACCCATAATGCAGTCCAAAACAGTGCAGACAATTCAAAACTGCTTGTTGTTTTTTGCTGTAAATAGCAAAAAATACCACCAAAACCAAGGCAAAACGACCACAGACTGATAGCTAATGATGTTGCCCACCAAGTACCATCAAAGGTACATAAAATTAGGATGATTCAGCATGAAAATTCCACATCAGTCCATACATAACTGCTTGCTATAATAAATTATAGCCAGGTACAATGAGAGCAGACTATAGGCAAAATCAATGCACCAAGTCAACCACTGACTTTCAAAGCATAACGAGCATCAAGTGGGCATAAATCAACATATGAAATTCATACGAACGTCGAGCAAACACCCAAGCATGTCAAACGAATCTGTCAGCAAGCCGGCACACCCCCTATGTAATAGGGCAAAGTGTACACAACACTGGTAAGACCTGACACAAAGAGGTGTATGCTCAGGGAGTGTGAAGCCCAAATCAGCCCAAGTACATGAATGCGGACCACGGCATATCAACCATGCAACATCCAAGTGAAGAAGATCCCAGTCTCAGAAGACTCAAAGCTTAATAGCATAAACCACCTGCTCAATGTCTGTCAAATATCCAACAATGCTCCCACTAGCACAAAAGCTATATAGATCAAGCCAAGAAGCTCAAGAAGGGCATATGAGAGCACCAATGATGAAAGATCCAAGACCAGACATCAATAAGACATCATGAGCATATAGGCTCTGGGTAGCCTCCAAGGATAGCATCCATAGACATCAACTATATCCCAAATACAACTCTAGCAAGCCAAGAAATATCCCAAGTAAGTTTTCGGAAGCCAGATGTAAGCCAAGACAAGGCACTAGTAGCAATCAGCTCCAAACAATGTAAGTAGCATGTAGTAGTGGCGTTGGCCAAGCATGTCAAGACTGGTCAGACACAGGTAACATACATGCCGTATGTACATCCAAGACGGAGCATCAAATGCATTCCAAAGCCAAGCTCAAGCTCAAATGAAGATCTGGAACCAAAGACAAGCTCGATGTCATACCCCGAAGGTCAACACTTCATTGCATATCCCAAAGACATATCCCAAAACCAATAGGCATAACCAAACTGGAGGTAAAATAACATGTCAACCAAGGTAGCATAAATCCCAACTAACAATGAAATGTTCGCATCCAAATCAAGGCTCAATAGCTCTTAAATAGCATATTCGGGCATAAACCATGATGACCAAGCATCAACACATCCAACAGGACACTCGAATGTCAACAAAGAGCATTATGCATAAGTCGTCCCTGATAAAACCTTGCTGCCCAAACAATGTACAACAGTAAATCCCTACATAAATTGAGCTATGGAAGCTCAAACCAAGTCCCAAAGCATTTCAAAACATTGGGCAAACATCCCCAAGGTATCTGGGCATCAAATACCAAGCCTCGGAAGCATCACATAAGCTAAGAGCATGACATTTTCTTGCTGTAAATCAACTCAGATCTGTTGCAGAAAATGCTTGATCAGAATTTGGCAGATTGACATCGCCATCGCGTTCGGAGCATGCCAAAAACCCAAGTTATACTTTTACCTTGCCAAAATCGGGTTCTGGATGCCCGAGATATGAGAAAAAATGGATTTTTGAGCTAGATTTTGAAACATGCCCAAACGTCCTATGCAGCTCCCCATAGGGTTTGGAAGTTCTTAGTTACTACCATTTTGCTCTCATAGGTGGAAACTAAGTACTCACATATTAAAACAGGATGCAGGCCAGGAGAGTTCAGCCTCAGAGATTGAGTTGCAAAATTTCCTGTCCTAAACCTATTATGACATGGTATAGGTCATCTTAAAGAGGGCATCGTCGGCTCCGTTTTGAATCAAAAAGTTTGGGAATCGGAGCTTTCTAGCTCAAGTTATAGCCAATTTTCTGACAAGGGGTACTGCAGGAGTGCACTATAACGGCAAGTCATAAGGAAAAGAGTAAGGCCTAGGATGAATATACTCAACAAATCAGAGATTCCATGCTACAATGAAGCTATGGTATTAGCGATTACCAGAAGCCAAGCAGGCTTGAAGCTTGATTATTCCTTGATTGGTAGGAACAATAGAAAGCCAAGGAAAAGACAACAAAGCACATTAAAAGGTTTCAAAACTTGCAGGGAAAGTTAGATTTGAAGAGTTTGATGATCAGGCAGATTCAGGAATCTTGTATCCTGATGAGCAGGATCATCATCTTGGAGATAAAGAATTAAGAAAATTTCAAGAGGGAGGTTCAACAGAGCTATTCCAGGCTCTAGCAAAGTGTTCCTTACAATTAACATTGGAACAAATATTGGATTTAATTCTAGGTTTCAAGGACAAGTTGCTCCTGAAGATCAGGGAAAAGCAATAAGAGGTTCTTGAAAGTACACCAATTCAAGATCATGTAGTTCTTGACTGTCAAGCAGTTATACCAACCCAACAAGAAGTTGTGGATTATCAAGTGCCGACTATTCAAGTTGAATATGTAGGAAGGAAGCATGATGATGTCCTATTGGATGGGGGTTTCGGAGTTAATATACTCCCTGAACATACGCATATAGCAACCAAGCAGGATGAGTTGCTACCGCTCCGTTTTAGGTCAGGATGGCAGACCAGAAGAGGTTACAACCTCTGGGAATTCTAAGGAATCAAGAAATTAAAATAGCAGGCTTGAAGTTTAGGATAAGTTTTGTTATGTTACGAATGTCAAAATTGGAGATTCTTATAAGATGCTTTTGGGTAGATCATGGTTTAAATTAGCTAAATTGAAGCAGGATTGGGGGAATGATTATGTATGTATACCAAGGGGATTGAAATTGATCATATTATCAACAATTAATAAGGTAATCCTGAAGAGTTCTTCTCGACTTGTGGTAGCTTAGACTATTAATTTGGGAGATGAAGTGGAAGATCATGAGGAGGAAATGTTTTTTCAAGAAAATCCTTCTATAGTTCCAGTGTTTGACATTGATGTGGACAATATTATTCAGAAGTATCAAGATTCTTCAATCACTACAAGACATGAAGTTTTGGACCACCAGGTTGTTCAAATTGTAAATATAAACGAGTCAAGATAGCAACCTGAAGGTTTTCCTGACGATTAGGAGTAGCCTAATGTTCAGGAGAGATCAGAAAATGAGACCCATAAAACGGTTCAAGTTCGGGATAGCAGCTATCTTGAAGAATTTTAGCAATAAACACTTGGAAATTAGCTTATTGATGTGGAAAATTATAGGGATAGCCCTGAAGTACTGGATGTAGAGGGTCAAAAAGCAATTATTCATGCTAAGTTGAGATATGAGCATACCATGAGAACATCTGCAAGGGTTGTTGAAGATGAGGTTCAGGAAGTCAATTTGAATCTTGAAGGGGAGGTTCAACCCATTAAGGTCATTATCTTTGTGGAAGAAGAGTTCAAGCAAAACCTCATCCAGTTGTGTAAATAATTTAAGGATATCTTTGCTTGGGATTACACAGATATGAAGGGATTTGATCTAGTTGTTTGTCAACATAGAATAAATCTTAAAAAAGATGCCAAGCCAATTATTCAGAATAGGTATAGGATGAATCCAAATTATGACAAGCAGGTCAAGGAAGAAATTAACAAGCTCTTGAGGGTTGGATTCATCAAACCTGCAAATGAGGTCACTTGGTTATCCCCGATAGTGATGGTGCCTAAAAAGAATGGAAAGATTAGAGTTTGTGTAGATTATAGGAAATTGAATGCAGCCACTATTATGGATCCTTTCCCTATCCCTTTTGCTGATTCTCTTCTTGATGATGTGGCTAGCCATGAAATGTATAGTTTTCTGGATGGTTTTTCAAACTACAATCAAATAAGGATGCATTTGGAAGATATGGATAAGACAACTTTCATCACTAAGTGGGGAGTATATGTTAGTATGGTCATGAATTTTGAGTTTAAAAATGGGCCTCCTGAGTTTCAAGGAGCTGCCCATAAGACATTTGGGCCGTATCTAACAACCTTTATGAGGGTGTTTATTGATGATTTCTGTGTTTTTGGCACCAGGAAAGAGCATCTCCAACACCTTAGATTATGCTTTGAGAGATGCATAAAATTTGGTATGTCCTTAAATCCTTTCAAGTCAGTGTTTGCAACAAAGAGAGGTGTGCTCTTAGGTCATATTCTATTTGAGGAAGGTATGAGCATAGATCCAAGAAAGATTGCAGCTATACAAAAAGCCAAAGCTCCAACCAATGTGCAAGAAGTTATGAGGTTTGTTGGACAAGTGAAGTGGCATAGCATTTACTTAAGGTATCTGTCACATATTTGTGCTCCTCTTACTACTTTAACCAAAAAGGGGATGCAGTTTGTCTAGAGTGGAGATCATGACAAAGCTTTCAGTGTCCTCAAGAAAGTGCTTATTGTAGCTCCTATATTGCAACCTTCTGTATGGGATTTGCCTTTCCATATTCTTGTTGATGCTTCTGATCTTGTTGTGGGAGCCGTGTTAATGCAAGACAAAGTACCTGGATGGTATAGACCTATTTACTATGCAAGTCAGAGCTTGAGTGCTATTGAAAAGAATTATCTAGTAACTGAAAGAGAAGCACTCGGTATGGTGTATTCAGTTCAGAAATTCAAACATTATTTTCCTCTATCCAGTTGTATTCTTCTCCTTTCTTAAGAAATTTTCTTAATGGGTATGTTGTTGTTGTTGCATTTGGGATGAACTTTTTATAGAGCTTACCATCAACCCAAAAAATCTTTGAAGTTGCTAGATTATTTTGGGTACCTCTAATTATTGATTGTTGGGATTAAGCAAGACCTACCTTGACACTTTCAACCAAAATGATGTATCTTAGAAACTCGATACTTGTACCTTACTTGTATTTTTTGAATCATATTTTAAAGTTGTAACTTTATTTGTAACTTGCTTAAGACTTCTTAAAGAAAAAAGATGCTCATTCCATGTTGCCATGTGTATGAGAATGTTATCTAAACAAGTTACTAGTACTCTTTTTCCAATGAAATCCTGAAAGAGATCATTATCCATTCTTTGAAATGTATTTAGTGGATCATAAGGCAAAACCCTTACACCCATGGTTTTGTCAAACAAGTCCACATATTTCCACTTCCTTCAAGCGATAGCTCTAAGAAGACTAGCATTGCACTAGTGGGGTAGGTGGCAAGCACCGCGTGTAGGGGCCCATGTAGTTTGGAACTTGGGAGAGGATTACCCTAACTATCACCTAGTGAAACACCTTATCCCATCTTGCCCAACAAGGTGTGGTTCTACAACCCATGGACCTCTGGATGGATCTATGATTGCCAACACATCCTTCATTGCTTCATTGATTATTTATGTCGTCCTTAGTGATCATCTTTGCATTGATATCTTTATAGGTGCCTTAGATAGGTTGGTATCTTATGGTAAATTGGTGCATTAATACTTGTTTGTTTTTTTGCAATTGGTAATGATTTTGTGTACTTTGGAGAAGTATTTGTATGTCTCTTTGTCATTGCTATATGGGCATCTCTTCCATTTGAACTTGCTGAAAATCATGAGTCATTGGAAGTGTTATGGATGATATTGATGTTGACTTCAACACTTCTAGGACTTCTTCTTGAAAGTTTAGGAATACTCAATGTACTCTCAACTAATCACAACCGTGTTAAAGGAAATATGTGATGAGGTAAAAGATATGCCACATGATCCAATGTTTCTTGGGAACTATGTCTTGGATATTTGAGCAATATGTAAGTGTTTTGCATCTCTAAAGAGAACTAGCATGGTCTTGCAGCTTGTGTCTTGAGGTGTAACTTATGTGCTAATTTCTCCCTACTTGATGAAAATGATGTTTGTGAGTCTCATAAAGAAGTGAAGTTGTGTTTCCTATATTTATGGTGATCAACACTACTAAACGATTATTTATGTGAATGTTGGATGCTTGAACCTACAAACAATTGTGCCTTAACAATCATTCACTTGAATATTTTTTCTAGATTGTTGCCAATGTCATTGAAACATTTTTGTAATTTGCATATTTTGGACATGTGTTTGCTTGGCTTTCGATCTATTGCAATATTTTTTTAACATGGATGCACTTGTTGAAGTATAAACATTTTGGGTAAACTTGAGCATCACGTATTGGTAATGTCCTTCTATTTGCTATTTGCGTGTTCTGTACATCGATGTCCATTGGGGTCCCACTCTTACCTTTGTCTTCGTAGTTATATCAAGCATCTCGACATCTTTTATTGCCCCTTCATGGTGGTGTTGTGTGCAGAAAGCTTCATGTAGAGTTTGTGGGTCTGATGTTGTGTCCTTCAAGTTACATTTAGTGTTAAGTAGGGCCACCAAAAAAAAGACATGGACTCAAACGTTATCGAATTTATGCTTGTTAATATCTGATAAAATATTGTGTTATGGTCTCCCCTAGAAATTGTTCACATTTTCATAGTTGTTTTGAGATAGACGATGTAATGTTTTGATTTGCAAAAAGTCTTACCAAATGATTGTTTTAGTTTTTGCCAATTATATATGTAATATAGCTGCTATATGTACCATGTCACTACTACACCTTCTAATAATGCTTTGATTCTTTTTTGGGGTATTTTTTTAAATGAATGAAATTTTGCTACATTGTCAAAGTGATCTAACCATGAAAAGATATCTTTAATTGCATGTATTGCAAAAGAAAGTGACTACTTATGAGGGTTTAAGGATGAAGGATGATGCTACTACTGTTGTTGTTGCTCCGATAATGCTAAGAGTGTATGCTTCATTGCATTCATTCGATGCAACATGGAGCTTACAACATTTGTTATTTGCTCCATGTAGATAGGTGGCTCTGGTTCTCAGTACATTGGCTTGTAATAAGCAAGTGACCATGGGTTGAGTGGATTAAGTGGTGAACATGTGGTCATCTCAACCAATGTTGTAACTACTCAAAGATAGAGAAGATGGAAGAACACACATAGCTAATGTGATCTCTCCCTCCTTGAACGCTATGCCCAATTTAGCTATACTAATCCATAGTTATTTTAACTAGCCATGCTTATAGGAGCTCCCCAATATCATGACTAAAGTCACCTTAAATTCACAAGTTAAAAAATCTTCAACTCAAAATTTCAAGGTATTTTTCTATGTTTAACAATTCACTTGACATCAAACTTTGATTTTTTGTGAACAACTATACTTGCTAAACATGCTCTATCTTTTTTGTGATTTTTATGTTACCCTAGTAGTAAGCCACTCAATTGATAGAGGTTCAAAATTTATTAGCATTGACCATTAGGACATGCTATTATAATAGTGTGGTGCGAAGGTGGTTCTTCTTCCAAAAATTACCCCAAGTTAACTTGAGAAAGTGGCTAACCTTTAGATTGTTGAGTTAAGAGCTAATTTAGCTCAGCTTCAATCTCCTTTTTTTTGTGTTAGCTCTCCCTTTTTTTAAAAGAAAAATGCGAGAGAACTCTTTCTTTTTAAAATTAAAGGTAGTGCTAGGAGCTCCTCTTGTAAAGAAAAGGACAATGCTCCAAAAGTCACAATGATAGAGGAGCTAGTTAAAAGGACAATGTTCTAAAATACACTCGGGTAGAGGAGCTAGTTATGTGACAACTTAAGCAAATATTTGCTACACTCCATGAATTCATGGTGATTAATAATTATTTTTAGGTAATGTTGCTGATGTATTGCATATTTTGACAACAAAATGTTTCTTGCTCACATACATTGTCATGCAAAGGAAAAGGTGAAAAGTAAAATTAAAATGAACAAAAAGGTGCTCTTATAAGCTTGTAGTAAGGTACCTTTAAAAATTGTTGAATGCTACCCAAAAGCATGATGGCACATGGGTCACTAAACCAAGCATTCATGTTATGTTATGGGAGCCAGTCAAAACCAAAAAAGTGTGATCCTACTAGTATTCACTTTTTAACTAGCTCCTCTACCCTAGTGTGCACTTGTTGCTTTTATCTATGCAATTTTATCATTTTCAAATTTATTGAGCTACTCACTAATGTGACATGGCAATCACCCAACTTACACTATGGTTGTACATTTTTCTATGCTTATTGGGTGATTATACATTATTTTGAAAAATATTTAATTGACTCCAATCTTTGAGGCTTCACTCTATACTTGCACTCTCTCTCCCCTTCTAGTCCACGTGCAAATGCTATCCCCATGATAACGTAAATGATTATCCACCCTTACTCGCTTCTCCCTCCTTGTATCAATTATCACATGCAATTATGTGTGAAACCTTTAATGCTCTCTCTCTCTCTCTCTCTCTCTCTCTCTCTCTCTCTCTCTCTCTCTCTCTCTCTCTCTCTCTCTCTCTCTCTCTCTCTCTCTCTCTCTCTCTCCTCAAAAGGTAAGAATGGTGGGCAAGAGTGAAGGAGCTATGTGCTCCTTATAGCATTGTTCAAGGTAGCATGCCATAGCTATTGCTAGTGCTCGCCACTTCAACTTCATGGTTATAATTATGAGGCTACCAAAATGTATGCTAGATGGGCGACTCTTGATCGACAAAATGGTCTCCTTAGGAGTGTAAGGTGTTGAGAAGTCATTACATCTATTATCTCTTTGGATCCTAATGATGAGTTTTTGTGCAAGGTTTTGCAAGGAAATGACCTTACATTCAAAGCACTAAACACTATCATCTTGAAGTTGCAAAAACACAATTGAAGGCAAAATGGATTATGCAAGGAGAGATGTTTACATGGCAAGGTACTCATCCCTATATAGGCTACATGAGGAATGTTCATTAGCCACTTGAATACCTCTCTGTGAGCATCAACATTTGATTCCATAGGATACATAGACTTGGTTGGGTAGTCTCCGAGGCTACCTCACAATGAGTTGTAAAGGCCTCAATCCAAAAGGATATTCTATCACAATTTTGATCAAGGGAATGAGCATTGGGATGACGAGTTGGGCGCCAAAGCCTTCTCCAAAAAGCAACTTGCTCTCATTGTGCATAATGAGCCTTCTTTAGATGAAGTTTGGAACAAGCATAGATAGTCAAGAGGCTAAAGAGGGGGAATTCCCCAAGGCTCTTACTATTGCAATCAAGTTTTATTAGCAGTTCTAAAATCTGTGTGCTAAGGGCGTGTGTTGTTCTTCACATGTAAGCCTTATAGATACAATTTTGAAGTCCATAAAAAATGACCAATTTGACTATTTCAAAGATAGGGTAGAGAAGTGAACCATCCAAATGTTAGTTGATTACTATCTTGAGCTCATCCACTATCCTTAGGATCTTTTAAAGCTATTGCTTGGGTGGTGAAAGGTGGAGTGGAAGTGGAAGCAATAGCTATAGGAATTTAAGTAAAGAAGAGAGAGATTGTTGTGTGGGAACTCTAATAGTCACTATGTGTGACGTGCATTCCTTTATTCTATTATCATAGTAAGAATAAAGAATAAAGTGACAATTATGGGTAGCTGCCACTTGCCGTGTATAGATGTGCGAGTGATAAGTACAAGTAAATATAGGCAGTTAGGTGCAAGTGGCCCCTTTAACCTCCAACACCCTCCCACTTAAAGGCGAATGTGATAGAGTGTGGAGAAAATAAGAAAAAAGGGACAAAGTACAAAGTGTACATAGAAGTGCAATAAATTAAGGAATAGATGTCTTCTCATCCTTTGTTGATCATCTTTCTAAGGAAGGCATAATGTTCTGCTAGGAGACTTTTAGTGAGTGTTTGGATTTGCAGGATTCTCATTAGTCGCTCTATCTACTTGTCCTCAATCACCTCTCTAATGAAGTGATAAATAGACCTCAATATTCTTGTCCTTCACATGAAAGACTGAATTTTGTGCCAATTTAATGGCACTGATAGAGTTTGAATGCAATGTAAGAGTCATACTCATACAAAGGTCTGTCCACTAGATAGTCTAACCATAAGGCCTCCTTGTAAGCCTCAATGGTTGCATTGTACTTGGCCTCAATAATAAACAAGGCCATGCATTTCTACACCCCGGATATCCAAGAAACAAAACCTCTAGCAAAAGTGAAGACATAGCCAGCGGTGGACTTCCTACTATATGCATGTCTTGCATAGTTAGAGTTTGTATAGCCCATGACTCTAGTATCCTAGCCACCATAACAAATGCACATATCTATAATGCCCTTAAAGTACCTCATGATACCCTCTACGGTGTCCTAATGTCACCTGCCAAGTGTCACATATAAAAAGCCACAATCCCATTGCAAATGCTATGTTAGGTCTAGTGGCTATCATGGTATATATCAAGCTACCCACAGCAGATGCATATGGGATCTTGGCCATCTTTACCCTCTTATCATCTAATTGGGGATAATTTGCCTAAGTAACCTTCACGTGAGAAGATAATGGGTAGTTGATAGGCTTGTCAACCCTACATGTGAAATTGCTTAAGGACTTTTATGAATGTACTCCTTCAGTGACAAGTAGAGGAGTCCTTTAGAGCGATTGTGCGTAATGTGCATACCAAGTATACGAGAGGCATGTCCCATGTCCTCAATCTCAAAGCTCTTCTTGAGCTAAGTCTTCAAAGCATTCAGCTCATCACATGAGCTCTCCTAGCAATCAACATATAGCACCAAAAGAATAAGGCTACTATCACAGGCCTTCTTTGTGTACAGACAAGGATCCACATCACTACGAGGGTAACCTATGAATGCATAAAGGCATCAAACTTATGCTACCATTCCTTAGGTGTTTGCTAAAGTCTATAAACCACTTCCTCAATTTACACACTAGGTGTTCCCTACCCTTTTCCTCCAAGCCCTTAGGTTGTCGCATATAGATATCCTCATGCAAGTCCCCATAAAGAAAAGTTGTTTTTACATCCATCCAATATGAGTCTAGATCCATCTACACAACCAAGGCCAATACCAAGCATAGGGTAGTTATCTTGACCATAGGAGAGAATATCTTATCATGATCAACTCACTTTTACTTAAAACCCTTAGCAACCAATCTATTCTTATATGCTAGCATGGGGTGATCAAGGGTACTTTTCAACTTGTAAGCCACTCGTGTGGCAATGCATGTTGCACATTGGGCAAATGAACCAAATCCTACGTATAATTTTTCTATAGTGAATCATACTCAAACTGTATGGTTCTCTCCCAAGAGTAACTATCACCCAAGAGTAACTGTATGGTTACTCCTCATAAGTAAGAGGCTCACTCAAACTGTGCATTGCCTCCTCATAAGTAAGAGGCTCACCAACATCACTATCACCATGACATAATCCATAGAGGGCCCAAAATGATCAAGAGGACATGAGGCTTAGTGGAGCATCTCAGGACTAGTTGTGGGATCTCTATAGCCTATCCTCTCTATCTCCAACATCATGATCATGCACAACAAGTAGATCTTGGGTCACTACATCATTATCGGTTGCAATAGGTTGTCTAACTATGACTGGCTATACTATAATAGGAGGCTCCTCCTAAAAGACCACATTGTGTATCTCAATCACTTGATTCAGTCTCATATGTATCTTTTTTTCATGGAATATAACATAATGGCTACAAATAATGTTCCTAGCCTACGAATCCCAAAGGTGATAGCCTATCTCACATGCATCACCATATCCAAGAAAAGTACATTTGACAAACTTTTGATTCAACCTATTACACTTGTCTTTGGGAATATTGCAAAAATACTCACATCCAAAGACTCACAAGAGTGCATACAAGGGGGGTTTACCAGACTCTAACTCCTCTGCAACTCTACTACCAAGAGCAGTGTATGGAGATCTATTAATGAGATGCAAGACATTAGTAATTGCCTTTAGGCAAAAAGTACAATAGTAAGTCTACTTGATGAAGCATAATGTAGCTCTTTCTTGAATAGTCCTATTCATGCACTTTACAACACTATTCTAAGGTGGGGTGTATGGAGTGGTCAACTAATGCTTAATACCCCTTTCATCACAAAGCTACTCAAATGCCATAGAGACATATTTACCCCCATTGTTAGATGATACCCCTTTCATCACAAAGCTACTCAAATGCCATAGAGACATATTTACCCCCATTGTTAGATGATAGGCATTTCAGTCTATGCTTAGACTGGTTCTTAATCATTGCAAGAAAGTGTTGAAACATAGGTAAAATATTAGATTTTTGCTTAATAAGATAGGACCAAACCTTATGCGAATAACTATCTATGAATGTAACAAAGCACTTCGTACCACCAAATGATTGATAGGGCATGGGACCAAAAAATCCCAAATGCACAAGAGTCAAAAAGTTACCCACACACGTAGAACCAAACTTTTTATGAGAGTTACGTGTTTATCTACCATAACGACAATGATCACATGAATCAAAACAAAGTAATCAAGAGATGGAAGATACTACAAACAAGTAAGTACTTTCATTCCTTACAAGGACATATGCCCAAGATAGTGATGCCTGAGAGGTACATGAGGAACATTGATAATGGTCAAGACATGATCAATATATCTAGATACAAGAAAAGGGGTATAGGCTACCAATCTTAGCACGTCTGCTAAAAACAAGATTGCCACAAGTGATCTTTCGTGAAGGATCACTGAAAGATACATGGTAGTTTTTGTCATGATCCAACTATTTAGTTGAGATAAGGCTTTTTATCAAAGCTGGAATATGACGTACATCATGAAGCACAAAAGGAGCACCAATATCAAATTGCAATCTAACATCACTTATACTAATAATATCCAATGTAGTGTTATCTTCCAATCTAACAAAATCAATAACTATATGGTAGCCATGAAACTAATGATGACATAGTGTAACATGGAACGAAGCTCCCAAATCAAGAAGCCAACACTAAGAGTAAGAAGAGGGGGCAAGTCAACTGAGTAGCATCAACTGATGAAGTAGCAAGTATGTAATCATAAAAAATGTACACCAAGGTACTTATCTCCTCTCTCTTCATGCTAGATTTAGGCATAATGCTATTATCATCAGAAGATTTAGTATTATCCAACACTTTCCCTTTACCTTTTTCATTGTGCTTATCTTTGCGCATTTTATGGCATTGCGGCCTAATGTAACCTTGTTTCCCACAATAATGACATGTCAAAGAGGACTTATAACCACAAGATTTATTGCAAGACTGTACATGAGACTTGGATTGAGACTTCTATGAGTATCAACCATGGTTGTTATTCCCATTTTTACATGTCACTGTAAGTGCTTGAGAAGTGCAAGTTGCATTAATATTCTTCTTATTTGCTTCTTCTATAAGTAAACCACTCTCTATGTCATTGCATTTAATCTTCAAGAGGATTGGCACTCATAGTAGTCCATAATGTATTCCATGACTTTGCTAGTGTGACAAGCAAGAACAAAGACTTTATATTATCCTCATAATAGTGCATAATCTATTACATGACTTTGATAGTAGTGTGACAAGCAAAAACAATGACTTTATATTATCCTCAAAGTGAATGACATGCAATATAAGCTGCTTAAAAATAGAGTGAAACTTATTCAAATGAGTAGATGACCTCCTTCATGCAAAGGTCCACAAGCTTCTTCAACCAATACAACTAAGATGTAGGACTTTGCATATCATAAAGATCACGTATCTTCTTCCATAAATCATATGCACCATCATTAGTTGAAATAAGATTGAAGTATACCTACTTAGACAAAGACACTATAATAGTAGACAAACTCATCAAGCTCATCCCAATAATCTCTATCCCAAATTTTTGGCTTTATGGCCTTGCCTTTCAATGGACTAACCTACTTCTTTTGCACCAATACCTGCCATATTTGTGTCTTCCAATATTGGAAGTTGTTACCATCCAACTTCTCGATGTTGAAAATAGCAGTGTCATTGGATGTATTTGAAGCACTTGCCATTATGTCTGCAAATGATTGCAAACTACAAGAGTATGAGCTATTGTAATCATAGAAAAATAGCCCCAAAATTGAGCCAAAAGTAGGGCAACAAGTGGGAAACTAAAGAGTATATAGTTGTTGTTGGGGGGTAAAGGCGCCTCCGCCTAGCCGGCCGTGTATTACTACACTGACAGTCACCGCCACTGCACACTGCAGGTGGCGGATGCCCGTCACTGTCACTTTATTCTTTATTCTTTTAGTGACAGTTTGAATAAAGGAAGGCCCGGCCACACATTGTGACTGTTGGAGTTCCCATTTCTTGTCTCTCTCTTTCTTGCTCTTGCTCTCCCACCATAGCTCTTGAGTGCAAGCTTCGATCCTTCTCACCTTTCAACTAGTATCAGAGCATGGCTTCCCGACTATTGAGCTTGGCTCGTGGCATTCTCAGCTTCCCATTGACTCCCCACTTGCATTGGGTCTCCTTCCCAGCAACCATAGCTCATTCTCTTGAGCTCCCGTCACTCTCCGGCTTCTTGTGCTTCTTCCCGGCCTATTGAGACACCATCAAGGCATTGACGTTGAGGTATTGTTTCGTTATTTCAGAGATTTATCTCAGTTCACAGGTCTAGGTAAACAGGGTTTTCACAGGTTGTGGGCAGCCATAGCTCACACCTCTTGGAGCTTCCTTCACCTTGATCTTGCTTCCAGCCTATCAAGGCTTGCTGAGGCTTGGTGTAGGCTTTCTTTGGCTCCCATTTGTGCCCCCTTTGGGCCCCATTGTTGACATGTGGGACAGTAGACCCCCCAGCCAGCTCACATTTTTTTTGCACATGTTTCAAAATCTGGCCCAAAAATTACTCTTTTTGTCATATCTCGGGCATTCGAAACTCGATTCAGGCAAGGTAGGAGTCTAAGTTGGGGTTTTGGCATGCTCTGGATGCGATGGTGATGTCAATTTGCCAAATTTTGATGACAGAATATTTTGCAACTGATTTCAGGTCTGAAACAGTATGTATTTGTATGCCTATGGCTTATGTGATGCTTCTACTGATGTCTATTGATACCGAATCACTTGTGGATGTTATGTCTCTTATGTGAGATGCATTTGGAGCTGATTTAGCTCAACCATTGACTATTTTGAACAATCCTAGATTTATCCAAAACAGGGCAGCCACCTGTTACTTCAATTTTATGCTTATAGGTCTTGGCATTTGATGCTTGATTATGCCCGGTTGGTGCCTATACATACGGGAATGTATGCCTATGGTTTGGCTATGGATTTGAGCTTGGATTGAGAACTGATTTGCTCAGTTTACAGAGGTTATATGCTATTGAAAACTTCAAGGCTGAAGCTATTTATGCTACAGTTGGGTTGTGCCTATTGGTCACGGGGTGCTCCCGGCTACTCGATATGATGTTATGGTGTATTTGGACTATGTCACATGTCTTGTTTATGCTCTGGAATGCTTTTGAGCTGAGATTAGAGCTCGAATTGGGTTTGACTGTCACTTCTTTGCAGCTGGCATTTCATCTATGACATGGTTTATGCCTAGGATATCCAATACGGGTTATGATGTCTTGGTGAATACTTTATGCTTTGGCTATGTATGGTAGTTGTTTGAGCTCGTCTCGACATTCATTTGAGTATTCCCTTGAGCAGTTGGACATTGACTTGGATTTTTCCGTTACGACTTGGCTTTTTCCATTACGACCTTGGATGCTATTGAGGCATTGTCTTAGTTACTTGTCTTTGGTACTTTGACTTGGTTTGCTTGAGCTGTTGAGCTCGTTTATCCACCTTTTGAGCCAGTGGGAGCATCTTATATGCTTGACCGACATTGAGCAGGAGGTTTATGCTATTTGAGCATTTTGCAGATACTTGAGACTTTGGGATCTCTTACACTTACATGTTGCATGGTTCATGCACTGATATCTTGGAATTGCTTTTGACCTGAGCTTGGGCTTTGCACTCTTGTGAGCATACACCTACTGGTGTCAGGTCTTGCCAGTGTTATGTATACTTTGCCTTATTGTCCAGGGGGTATGCCTACTTCACTGATGGATTCTTTGGTGACATGTTTGGGTGTTTGCTCAGGGTCTTGATGACTGTTTGGTGCTGATTTATGCCCGTTTATGGCTGGTTATGTCTTGGTTGTCATTTATTGACTTGGTGCAATGATTTGGTCAAAAATTGACTCTCACAATACCTTGCTGTCATTTATTACAACAAGCATACAACTCCAGATTGACATGGATTTTTTCATGCAAAATATTCTAAAATGCTGTACTTTCACTAGTACTTGGTGGGCATTAGCTTTGGTTACACTTTTCTCGCCATTTTCTCTCGATTTTGGTGATTTTTTGGTCATTTTTTGCAGTAAACAGCAAGCAGTTTTGAGCTGTCTACAGTCTTTCAGCTTGCATTATGGTGAGTTCGTCCATTGATCATGCTATTTTCAACATCATTAAGCTTGATGGTACGAATCAGTCTTATTGGAAGAGCCAGATTTGGCAGGTGTTGGTGCAAAAATCGCAGATCAAACCATTGAGGTTCAGTGGACAGTCACATGCAACTATGCCAGATGAGGAATGGTTTGAGCTTGATGAGTTATGCAAGTCCACTATTGTATTATCTCTCACAGAATAGGTTCATTACAATGTATTTGAGGAAGAACAGAGTGCATGGTAGTTGTGGGATAAAATCAAGAATCTCTATGACGAGAAAAGTCCAACGAGTCAGATGTATTGGCTAAAGCAGCTTATGGATCTGCACATGAAGGAGAATGTGACCATGTCTGCTCACTTGAGCCAGTTCAATGCTACACTCAAGAACTTGACTTCGCAGGACATCACTTTTGCAGAGGATGTCACTCCTCTTTTCTTGCTTGGTACTCTTAATGAGTCATGGGATGTATTTCACACTGCATTATGTGCCTTTGCTACTACCTTGAAATTATCTGATGTTGAGAGTGCTCTTCTGCAGGAAGAGGTTAACCGTAAGAATTTGGATGCCTCTCGTGTGTCGCATGCTATGACAGTTAGAGGCAGGAATGATGGATATGGAAAGCATGGCAGTGGCAATGGCTGTTTCTAAGAAATCTCGGTCCAAGTCTCATGGGAAGTCACGTAGCAAATCCCGTGGCAGGAATGCAGATGTTACTTGTCACCATTGTGGGAAAAAGGCCATATTAGGCCACAATGCCAAGAACTGCGCAATGAAAGGCACAAAGATAAGGGGAAAGACAAAGTGCAGGATAAGTCTTGTGATCGCAGCATAGTGCCTGCAAAGTCCAGTGTTAAAATTGAAGAGATCAATGTTATGTAGCCTGAGGATGTTGATGATGATTATATCCTTGCAGCTTCTTCTAGTGCTTCGCACATGACAAAGATACACTCTATGTATGCACAATGTTGGCTTTTCAACTTAGGTGTGTCCTTTCATGTGACACCTTGCCAAGAGTGGTTTCATTCATACCGTACTGTTTCGGGTTCTATGCACTTGGCTGATGACAGTTCTCTTGATATTGTGGGCACTGGTGATGTTAGGCTGCAATTTCCTTCTGGCATCAGTTTTGTTATGCAGGATGTACGTCATGTATATCCTTTGACACGCAGTCTCATGTCACCTGGACAGCTTGATAACGCATGTTATCATGTATCTTTTGGAGACTCTGCATGGAAGATCACTCATGGCAGACTTGTGATTGCGAGAGGTGCCAAGGCTGGCAGCCTCTATCCCTTGATTGTATCCGCTTCTTCCCTTGATCATGTTTTGTCTGTGGGTTCTATCCCACATGTATCTCTTTGGCATGCCCGTTTGGGCCATATGTCTTTGAAGGGAATGAAAATGCTTTTTGGTTTGCAGTACTTACCGCCCCTTGATTATGCATGTTTTGATTCATGTGAGCATTGTCTTTATGGTAGGCAAACTAGGTCTATGCACAAGAAGTATGGTAGGCCACGCATGAGTGAGCCCTTGGCATTGGTACATTCGGATGTCTATAGGCCCATGCCTTGTTAGTCTATGGGTGGTGCAAAGTATTTTGTTACATTCATAGATGATTTTTCACGGAAAGTTTGGGCTTATCCCATTAAGCTGAAATCCAATGTCTTGGTTGTGTTTCAGAGATGGCTTGCATTAGTTGAGAACCAGTCTGGGTATAGGCTAAAATGTCTAAGAATAGATAATGGGGGTGAGTATGTCTCACGTGTTTTTGAGCAATTATGTGACGAGAGGGGTATTAAGCATCAGTTGACCACCCTCTACACCCCCCCTTAGAATGGTTTGGCTGAGCAGATGAATAGAACCATCCAGGAGCGTGTATGCAGTATGGTTAGCCATGCAGGCCTACCACAGAGCTTTTGGGCTGAGGCAGTTAGTACAGCTATGCATATCATAAACAGATCACCTTCTAGTGGTTTGGATTTCCACGTTGCAGAGGAGGTATGGATTGGAAAACCTCCCTCTTATGCGCATCTTCGTGTCTTTGGATGTGAGGCATTTTGCCATGTGCCCAGGGACAAGAGAAGTAAGCTGGATCCTAAGAGTGTCAAAGGCATTTTCCTTGGTTATGGGGATGCATGTGAGATGGGTTACTATGTCTGGGATCTACAAGTGTGGAAAGGCATCCGCAGTCATGATGTAGTCTTCCATGAAGACAAGATGCATAGAGATTTTGGGCTGAGGCAGTTAGTACAGCTGTGCATATCATAAATAGATCACCTTCTAGTGGTTTGGATTTCCAGGTTGCAGAGGAGGTATGGATTGGAAAACCTCCCTCTTATTCGCATCTCCGTGTCTTTGGATGTGAGGCATTTTGCCATGTGCCCAGGGACAAGAGAAGTAAGCTGGATCCTAAGAGTGTCGAAGGCATTTTCCTTGGTTATGGGGATGCATGTGAGATGGGTTACTATCTCTGGGATCTGCAAGTGTGGAAAGTCATCCGCAGTCATGATGTAGTCTTCCATGAAGACAAGATGCATAGGCAACATGAGAAAGTTGTTGAGATCCGCAGGGTCATATTTCAGGAGGAGCAGAGAGCTCCCACACAGCCAGTTGGATAGCCTACAGTTGTAGCAGATGCTCATGGTCAGGGTGTTTAGACAGGCAGCTGGGCAGGCAGCAGAGCCTGCCATGAGATGGTCTACTAGAGACAGACGTCCACCTGATAGATTTCAGCCCTCGATGCATTATGTCTTGGTTACAGATGCACGAGAGCCTTTCACTTATGATGAGGCTATGTGCAGGGGTGACAATCACTCCTCGGAGAGGGCTATGCAGTCTGAGATAGACTCCTTGCATAAGAATGACACTTGGGATTTGGTTTCCTTGCCTAGGGGCAAGAAGGCTTTGCCATGCAAGTGGGTGTACAAGCTAAAAAGTACCCTTGGACACCCCAAGCCGGCACTCAAGGCTAGTCTGGTAGCAAAGGGTTTTAAGTAGGAGAATGGTGTGGACTTTGACGAGGTCTTTTCTCATGTGGTTAAGATGACCACCCTGTGCTTATCTTGGCTTTGGTTGCTCAGCTTGACTTGGATTTATACCAGATGGATGTCAAGACTTCTTTCTTACATGGGGACTTGTATGATGAGATTTATATGGAGCAGCATAAGGGCTTTGCAGAACCTGGTAGGGAGCACCTAGTGTGCAAATTGAAGGAAAAGAAAAGTCTTTATGGCTTGAAACAGGCACCTAGGGAGTGGTATCATAAGTTTGATGCCTTTATGTAGTCACTCATAGGGCTACAACAGGAGTGCTATGGATTCGTGTCTTAACACGAAGAAAGCCCGTGATGGTTCTTTATTGATTTTGATACTCTATGTGGATGATATGTTGATAGCAGGGAAAGCTGAAGATGAGCTAGATTCTCTTAAGGCTTAGCTCAAGAAGAGCTTTGAGATGAAAGATCTGGGATAGGCCTCTCACATACTTGGTATGCGCATTCGATGTGACATGCATCAGGGACTCCTCTACTTGTCACAGAGGGAGTACATTCATAAAGTCCTTGAGTGCTTTCGCATACAGGAAGTTAAGCCTATTGGATGTCCATTGCCTTCTTATGTGAAGGTATCACAGGCTGATTGTCCACATATAGATGAGCAGAGGGTCGAGATGGCCAAGATTCCCTATGCATCCGTAGTGGGCATTCTTATGTATGCCATGATAGCCACTCGTCCAGATATTGCCTTTGCAGTTGGTGTTGTGGCACGCTATATGGCTACACCTGGCAAGAAGCATTGGGATGCCGTGAAGGGTATCATGAGGTACCTGAAGGGCACTGCAGATCTGTGCCTATGCTATGGCAGCCAGGATATAGGAGTCGTGGGGTACATTGACTCTGATTATGCAGGGCATGTAGATAGTAGGAAGTCCACTTCCGGCTATGTATTCACCTATGCTGGAGGTGCTGTTTCTTGGATGTCTAGGGTGCAGAAATGCACGGCCCTTTCTACTATAGAGGCTGAGTATGTTGCAGCCACTGAGGCTTGCAGGGAGGCCATTTGGTTGGGTCATTTGGCTATTGACCTTGGTATTGATGCTATCCCTACATTGCATTCAGATTCTATGAGTGCTATTCAGTTAGCCAAGAATCCGGTCTTCCATGAGAAGACGAAACACATTGAGGTGAGGTATCACTTCATACATGGGGTCATTGAGGACAAGTGTGTTGACCTTGTCAAGATCTCAACTAACCAGAATCCTGCAGATCTGCTCACAAAAAGCCTCTATACAGAGTGCTTTGCCTTCCTCAGGAGGTTGATAGGTGTGGGATGAGATGATGTCTTTCCTCATCCTGTTGTACATATGTACATGTTGTACTGTCTTTTTTCTTTTTTCCTCACTAGGGCAGATTCGCCTTTAAGTGGGAGGTTGTTGGGGGTAAAGGCGCCTCCGCCTAGCCGCTCGTGTATTACTACACTGATAGTCACCGCCATTGCACACTGCAGGTGGCAGGTGCCCATCACCGTCACTTTATTCTTTATTCTTTTAGTGATAGTTTGAATAAAGGAAGGCCCGGTCACACATTGTGAATGTTGGAGTTCCCATTTCTTGTCTCTCTCTTTCTTGCTCTTGCTCTCCTGCCATAGCTCTCGAGTGCAAGCTTCGATCCTTCTCACCTTTCAGTTGTCCACAAAAAGTAGACACTAAAGTGCTCAAATAACGCGACTGCTCTCAAACAAACTACTGATACATAATTTTTAACATCGTTGTCCATGAAATTGTAGTAGATGACTATACATTTGTAGGAAAATGACAAAAAAAGAATGGGTTCCTACTATAAGGAGATTCGGGTAGCAACTGAGATGTAAAAGCAACTAGTAGTGTAGCAACCAAGTATAAAAAACTATCAAGATTTCAAGGTGCCACATACATAAATGCATACAACAATGTGTATTAAGCATGTATCCACCATTAACAATCCATCGACAATGATAGGTACAAGGTATCCAAGCTCAAAAGCAAGTTGGCCCACAGTTATGAATCTTTGCAATGAATAATGTATACATAAACCAAGAGAGATTCCCATTGACTTAAAGAACCAAGCTTTGTAATGCAAGTACAAATGGCTCCCATTAGAAGCAAATTTGGAATGTCCAAGAGAAAAATAAGGCTCAATACATCAGGACATACATCTGGGTGCCCAAAGACATGAATCAATACATATGAGAGCATAAATCGACAATAGGCCTTCAACTCATAAGTGAAAAATCACTGTATCAATGAACCACTACCAAAATGCATTCAAATGAGCTCAAACATGAAGCTCCAAGCTCATAATCATATTCGGGAATACATCTCAATGCCAAGCATCATACATACATATAAAATCCTCAAAGCACTTGTAAGCATGTAATACATAGACCTTTAGAGTGAATGCTTGCTATCCAAACTTTGCTACAACAAGGAAACCTTCAAATGTTGAGCTATTCAAGATCTAATAATCCAAGAAGCTTACCCAAGCATCGAACCAATATCCAAGAGTTAGAAACTTCCTCCATCCGCAATATATGAACTCAAAGCGTCCAAATACATGCTATCCACAGTGTGTACAATAGATGTATACCAATTTGTGAGATAATGGCTAACCAACAACTCTTCAAATGGATCTCAAGATCAATCCCTTTAGTGTTGGGAAGATTGTGAATGAGTTGTCAAGTAGCAAGGTGCTAAAGAATGATTGAGATATGAGAACTATCAAACTAGAGATAGGGGTTGAAAAATAAGCACAAATTGCATTGGCTAATTTGGGTCTTCCTACTATTGCTCCTCACAACTCAAGGATCATTGATAAATGCTCAAAGGTGCCTCTAGAGGTTGGAAAAAATGTCGAGAACAAGCTTTGTTGAAGGGGGAAGTCAAAACATACCTTAGGAGGAGTGAAGGGTTGGGGCAACCATGAAAGCTTGAAGGGAACCTCTCTTCTCAGGCTGAAGAAAATATTGGTGAAGCTCCTTGAATGCCTACTTTGATACCAATTGAAAGGTGGAGCAGAAATGAAAGCATGAGCAGAAGCAAGAGCTATGGAGGTTCGAGCAAAGAAGAGAGAGACCAATGTGTGGGAACTCTGGTAGTTACTATGTGTGATGCGCCTTCCCTTATTCTATTGTCATTAGTAAGAAGAAAGAATAAAGTGATATTGATAGGTGGCTACCATGTGTAGTGTATAGGTGTGTAGACAATAATTAAGTACAAGAAAATATAAGCGGCCTTTAGTCCCCCAATAGGTGGGGGGGTTTGTTTGTGGAGGGAGAGTGGTTTTTTTTTTGGGATTATATTATTAGAGGGGAAGGGCATCTATTATCTTCCACCCTCTCCCTTTTCTCATTGCCCCTTTTCACTAGAAGAAGTTGGAGGAGCAAATCTTCCTAGCCTAATCATCAAGATGATCTTTTTGTCACAAGTATTGGGGGTAAAGGTGTTTGTGCCTTAGTTGCCTTGTATTCACTACATACATTGTACTTGCACACTTGTCTACTATAGGTGGTGGGTGCCCATCATTCTCACTTTATTCTTTATTCTTTCAGTGACTATTGAATAAGGGAAGGCTAATCACATATTGTGAGTGTTGGAGTTCCCACATATGGTGTCTCTCTCACTTGCTCTCTTTCTTCATCTTCCATAGCTCTTGCCTTGCTCTTTCTTCTGCTTGTGTGCTTCCACTCGGGCTCTACCTTTCAACTAGTATTAGAGCTTGGACTCAAGGAGCTTCACCGATCATTTGCTTTAGCCTATGAAGAAGCTTCAGCTCAAGGTTTCATGGCAGCCATTGTTTCTTCCTCCTGAGGTATCCATTGAGTCTTTCCTTCTCCCGACTTGTTCCAGCTTGCTTTTGGCTTATCAAGAAGCTTTTGAGGGTTAATTGAGCCCTATTAAGTGCTTGTTAAGTTAGAAGTAGCCATTCTATCCATTTTGACTAGTTATAGAGCACATTGTAGAAGTTGTGGACATTTATAGCAACTTGATAGCACCTTTGTATTTTGGCCATAACTTTTGCATATGATATTTGATGCATGTTAAAGGTTAAGGAGAGTGTTTAGGAAGAGATCTAATAGAAAACCCTTGAAAATTTATAAGATTCAAGCAAGAGATTACTTGTTTTCCACAAACTTTATAGCTAGGGTTTGAATGAAGCTTCAAGTGTAAAGAATGACTCAATGTCTATTACTTGAGATTTGAGAAATATTCCTGGAGCTCAATGGAGTAGAAGCCCCATAAAATCTTAAAGAGATTGATAATAAATCATTGATTTCTTGAAATCACATCAAGGAGAAGAGAGATTCACCATAGTTGATCTTCAATCCTTAAAGACATGGCTTTAGCTTGTTGAGGAATCACCAATGAGCGCTAGGAACACCATTTGATGCTTTAGAGAAGAGATTTAAGCTAGAGATCAGTGCCTCTAAGCTACCTATGATTTTAAATACAAAATGCAATGATCCCTACTTGCTATCCACACGGTCACACTGATGATTGATCAATGCTAATCATTATGATACTCTTTTGGCTTGTGGAGATGAGTAGAATGAGGTTATTCCATTAGAGAAGGAAGATCACGTGGAAGGATGATTAGGCCCAAGGAATCAGCCATGGAAGCTAAAACAAGCTTGGGAATGAAAAGAGAAATCATTTTTTAGCCATAATTAACCCTATTTAGGCTTTTTCTAATCTCCATTATCTTTTCTTAGACCAAGAACCTCCAAAATGGGCCTCCCAATGACCACGAGCTACTAAAAAGTCCAAGAAACCACTATTCTTTTTCACAAATTCTCCAAGAACCTTAAAGTTAAGTCTCATGACTTACTGCAAAGAAACCTGACTTGTCATGGTTTGAATTGTAACAAGATCTATGACCAAGATTTAACTCTAGTTATCCTATAATGGTACTAGTAACCTTACAATGGTGGGCATTCAGTATCCACACTCAATATTGGTGGGGAGGTATGAAGCCTTGTGACGTG